>NC_090923.1:21920821-22220821 GCF_040938575.1 Ambystoma mexicanum | reverse complement strand
CATCAGTGAACAAGCAATAGGTTGATTAAAGTTATTTTGTATTTTGTGTTACAGTTTCAAATTGGTTTGTTTCCTGTCAATAATATTTCTTCTATGTCTATGCTCTGATTATCTTAATCTATTACTTCACACAACGTATTATACCTTATGCCAGAAGGTGTTTACACTTTATTCAGGTAAATACTACAGCCCACAGAGAACTCCTATTATCTAGAACAACGCCCGTTCCATTCGTACGCAAGGCGGCTATGTGCCTAAAAGTAGTTCTGTTGCCTAGACAACAGCCTAACAAGGAAGCTGCCGAACGGGGACACCGGCTGCATCCTTACTGCGAGGTACGTTTAGCGCTGAATTCTCTTTTCTTTCTATCACAGCCACGGCCCCCCAGCACCTACCTTTACAATATCCTTTTTGGTCATCAGATCGCGGCGTGCCACCATTCATTGCCATCTTAAGGCATTGCACAGCAAGGATTTTGATTCTATGCCTCCACTCAGTATACTTCAGGAATATTCCTGACCAACACAAGGTCACACACCTCTCAGGTAATTTCTGGTCAGACAAATAATCCCATTACACCGTATCTCTTGCATTCAACTAATTTGCCTTTCTCACTATTTCCTTTCCGCCATTTCCTTCCCGGCACATCTACTGTGACAACAACTGAAAAATCTGCATTTGGTATGTCATGTTACCATTACTTTCTTTCTTGCAATTGGTATATTAACATATGTGTTTAATTTTGATGTATTTTTTGTATCATGTATAAGACTGGCCCTGACGAGGGAGGATACTCCGAAATGCATTGGCATATTAAGTCTATGTTTTAAGGATGTGTTGACCGCTTCCTCCCCAAGAAGAAATTAGTGAAAATTGACCTTTTTTTGGATACAAACTTGTCACAAAGAAACAAGGCACAGACTCGTTTTTGATGATTTATAATAGTTTGATACTTTATCCTCACGCTTAACAAATAGCAATTATGATTGAGAAACTTTGAAATTCAACATCCCAAGCTGGGAACCATTAGAGAGTGACTGTGTGGCTTGGTTATTACTGTCTGTGCTGTCATGTCATACTTGTTATCCATGACACCTGTCACCCGCATGCCACTCCCCCGCACAAAAACACTTCCGGGCTTATACACCTGGGCCCTCCCGGATGGGAAGCCCGGGGCCGTAAACTGGGAGGTGGGAGGTTTGTGCTAGGTCCAGCGGGGCAGCACCTTTCAGGTGCTGCCGCACTTAGCATGCACATGGTGGGGGAAGGCAGCTGGGTCCCCAAGACAAAGGGGATACAGACTGCCGGTCGGCAGTACAGTAAAGTGAGGTGAGGGGGGGCAGGTGACAACAGGTAGTCCCTGCCTTCTCACCTCGCTTCAACTTCAAAGGTCCTGGCGGATGCGGAGCGGGTACCTTTGAAGTTCAAAGAGGGGCAAGGTAGCCACTCTCATTCTTTCCCCCCCACCATCTCGGTGACAGCAGCAGGACAGCTGCAAGAATAAAAAATACCTGCCTCCCACCCTGCAAATAGCTGTAATGAACCCCAATAGCGGGGGCCAGGTAGACTATGGAACGTACACAAACACAAGGGGAGGTTAAAACACTTGCTTTAAAAAAATAAAATTCAACTCCAAGAAGGGCTTTAAAAAAACAAAACAAAAACACTTTTTTTGTCACATTTAATTTTTCTATGAAAATACACAGTTAAGACAGACCCAGGCACTCAGAATTCACCACCGAGGCTAACATAGGAATCATGAATGAGTGGGCCAGGAGCAGAAGGTAAATCCGTTAGACTTTAGAACCCTCCCTAGAGGGAAACTGAACAAGCCAAGCACCTACGGGGGTTTCCGTTTTCATTCAAAACAAAATTGGATCACGAGCTGGAAGGATCCTTAGTAAGTCTCCAGGAACCCCTTTTCAGATAAAATAAGTACAGGTTAGAGTGCTAGGGGTCTTACGAAACAGAAAAGGAGGGAGGTCCTTGAGCAGAAACATGTACTAGAAAGCCTCAAGTATCCACCTCCATCCATGCAGAAGGGGGGGGGGTCTCACCACAAGTGGATCACGAGCAGGGTAAGTTCCTAGTAAGGCTCCAGAACCCCACCCCCCTTGCATTTAATACCCAAGATAAGCGCACTGGGGGGCCCAAACACAAGTAGATCTTGGGCAGGGGAAGTCCCCAGTAAAGCCCTTACAACCCCACCCCAGCGGCGAAATAGTACAACCCAAGCGCTGAAGGGGTCTCGCAACACAAGTGGATCAGGAACAGGGAAGAACCTAGTAAGGGTCCTAGAACCCACCCCCGAAGAAATAACTATCCACAAACAGAGCATAGGGGGCTTCAAAAACTCGAGTGGATCATGCGAGTAGAAAATGCCAAATTCATCTCCAAGGACTACAACAAAAGGCTAAAACGCCTCCATCAATGGAAAACTACAAAACACATGACCAAAACTTCAATGGCTCAAAGAAGCCACCGCGAGGAGAAGCAAGTGAAAGGTTTCACAGAGAGGGGAGGGGGGGTTGTTTTTTCAGAGAAAAAAGGATCATGAGCCATAAAATCAGCGAAAACTACCCTGTGAGCAAGCAAGGGCGCTAGTGCTAGACCTGGTCAGGTTGGACACTAACGAAAGGCACATAAGCACACACCTCCCCACCTCACACGGAAAAGGCAAGAGAAAGCAGGGAGAACCTGCTCCAAAAGACAAGCACGTTATGAACAAGTCACAGCTCACACGCTGTGGCCAACAAATGTCACAAACTTCCATATGAATGGCGGCGGGGGATCAGCCTTGAGCGGGCCCTATTTGGGAGTAGGGCACCCCGCTCACCTGATTCCTCTGTCCCCAAAATATATTATTGTTATCCTTCTTATGTGATGATTTGGTTGGTTTCTCTTTTGCACCAAATAAAGCTTATGGCCAAAGTTTTACCACCTCTCATCCAGGTTTGTGTCTCCTCATTCCTGTAACTGTCATTACTGTCCTTTTCTGTCATGTCATACTTGTCATCCATGACACCTGTCACCCGTATGCCATTCCCCCGCACAAAAATACTTCCAGGTTTACTTTCCCCATTCCTCTCTCACGCTTTTCATGATACCGTGCAGGGTACATGGTCAGGGGGGCTTTTTCACGTGTTGGACCAACATGTACTGGGTTGCTGGTCGCTGGTCGTGGAAAAGGGCCGGGGGGGGGGTGGGGAGAGGAGCAGGAGTAACTGCTCTGCACAAATCATTTATAAGCACCTGTACTCAGGTTTTCTCAGTGGTTCAAGTAAATGGGGGTGGGGAGAAACAAGGGGTGGACAATTTAACGATTTTATGAGGCCTGGTGTCACCACAGCTTTCTCAGTGGTGAACAATTGTCCGCACAACATGGGATTAAGATGCAGGGGCAGGCGGTGACGCAACGTGGTGTGCTGTACTAACATGTGAATTGTTTTCTTCAGGTCTGTGTTGCACAAGAAGATTGACAAGTGGAAAATGTGGGCAAAAAGGATTGGTAGTGGGTGAGAACACAGAAAGAATGAAAAGGGGAGAAGCAGGGACAGTTAGGGTGGTGGACAGTTTGTAACATAAGAGGGAGGGGACCAAACATGCTTCAGGTAAAGGGATGTCTATGCTTTATTTCAGAAGAGCAAAGCCTGGACGGTATTGAGGGCAGCGGAGAAAGCGGAGTCGGGATGTATGAGGAAGGAAGCCCACCTATGGAGATTGAGGACACACAAATAGAGGACGTGTCAATCGAAGTCCAACTGTCAACAAGCGCTTCATCATTGGGCCCGGACGATGTGTTTTTGCTATTTTTGGTAAGGTAGCACATTTCTAATGGCTGGGAGGCGGCAATGGCCCATATGGGCGGGCTCGGCCTGGCATGACCAGCGAGGGTCAGCCGAGTGATTTTAAAAGGGGAAGATCAAGTTTAAGTGCAGAATCCCAGGAATCGGGGGGCAGCATGGATTCGCAGGTCTCAAAGAAAAAACTATGCAAAATAAACACAGGCCAGAAGGGGCGTAAAACAAAGAAAGACTTGGAGGAGGAACTTCCTGTGGCAACAGCACTTATTGGCGGGGCGGAAAGCATGGGCAGCAGCCCAGCGACAAGCAAGGTCCTTTCTGGAACATGCAGGAATGAACAGTATGCAGCACACAGGATCGGCAATGCTATATCCAAGGTCACAGGGTCAAATTTGTTACCCAGCAGGGAATTATTCGGTGAGTGTGCGCAAGGCCTGAAAGAAAAACTAGATTTGGTACTGGGTTGGGTGCAGGCAAGCAATAAAGAAAGGGGTGGACACTAGCTGTGAGAGGGACGGGAGCAACGCGTCACCACAGGTGGGAGAAGGGTTGGTAGGACCTGCTGGGCTGAGGGCAGGAGCAGAGTGGGGGCACAAAGAGGGACTGTGGAAAGGGAGTGACAAGAATAGCACCTTGGAAGCAGGGGGCATAGGCACCAATGGACAGAGTATTGGAAAAGCGGCTAACATCAGGCCAGTAGCGGGGGGGGGGGGTAAGTTTGCACAGTTGCCTCAATGGGCAGCTACCAACTACGCGAGTTGGCACATACCCGAGGGGGTAAAAGAGCAGATATGGAGCAGGGCATTCATCAACTTTTTCTTTGCTCGACGAGACAAAAGGGTTTGAAACCTTGCAGACATGCAGAGGAAGTGAGGTAGAGAAAGCAAGGAAAAGATTCAGACCGACAGAGAATGTGGAGAACTGGCTAGAAGCATTTAAAATACTGGTGCATATCACGGCAGAGAATACAAAATGTTTGGGGGCTTGGGAAAGTTTACACCTATTGGGTTTCAAGCACGTGGAGGACATCTTTATTGACAGATGCATGCCCATGTGTTGTGCAATTTCATGCGCTTACTTTGAGGCGTTTAGTTAATGCTTAGAATGGATATTGTCAGAACTGGTGCAGGTGGGGGGCGAACACACTACTTGGAAGATTTTCTATTCGTAGGAGAGGCAGAAATCAGACGCATGAGAGAGGTTATTCATGGGCTTCACCAAATTATGCAGCGTTTATGGGAATTCAGATAGATACTGTGGAGGGGATGATGACAAGATTGCCACCGGAGAAGGTAACATCATTCTCTGAGAGCATCGAAAAAGGTGATCCTGTGGAGACTGAATTTCGCAATCCAGAGTGATCCCGGCGGGAACAGCCTTTGCACATGACTAGCGGCAGCTACAGCAGGGGTAACCGAAGGGAGGCACCCGATTCGTTTAAAGGCAGGCCTAAAAGATGGCTTAAGGATGTGTGGGACCTTTACTTTAATGGGGTGCGATTATGGCAGGCATGCTGGGTTCCCTGCGACCAGGTGAAATTATTCACTGACGCATCGGGAAAAAGGCAGCTCAGCGGGTCTCGTGCAGTGAACCGATATCAGTTGTGATGTCTACTGCCGCTGGTGATGCAGGCGGCAGCTGGAAGGTGAGGTGGGCCTCGGCGGAGGCCTGCTCGGGCGCGCGGTACGCAGGCGCGGTGCTGCAATCAGACACGCGACTACACGTTGGGTTGCATAAACCCGGACTGGCGTGAGACCGCCAGTTCCGGTGATTCCTTTATTATCTCCTCCCCTTCCTGTGTAACGTGACCTTCTACGTCAGGGCACGCGACACCACATTCCTCCCCAACTTGGAAGTAATTTCACAGATGTCAATAGAACGCATATTAACTTGGATTACCGTCTTCTTGCGCCAGCTCTTGGACGGTATACTCCGTCTACGACATATCCCTGGAGTCGAGATGACGGCTTGGGCTTCTCCCTCAGGTTGTAGCGGGTGTTTCTTTCTCTGAGCGGGCCTTCCATGGTAGTCTCTGCACCTGTCTCCGCCTCTTTCGGGTGCGGATTGTCCGTTTCTTCCGGCATATCTCCGCTGATCGGTGGCACACGTCTTTGGGGCGCGTCGGTTGGCTTTTCTCTCGGAGATGGTGGGTGTTCTTCCCACATTTCCGGGGGTACTTTCCTGAAGTGGGATACGTTCCTGGTCACAGTCTCCCCTCCTCGGGTGGCAGTGACCATGCTATGGTTTGCGGTCTGGACTGTCCACGGGCGAACTTCGAAGTTGAGGGCCATCTTCTTCGGCGGTGCTCGGTTCCTGACGAGGACTGTGTCTCCCGGGTTTAGCTCTCGATGGCACGCTCGTCTGGCGATGCTTTCTTGCTCGTTGTGCTTCCTCCGCCTTGCATCCATTTCCTGGACGTCTGGCTCTGGTGCAACCCAGTGGGGATGTAGAGGGAGCTCTGCCTGTATTGGTACTCCGAACATAAGAGCGGCTGGGCTGATCCCCGTGGCTGAGTGTGGGGTTTGCCGGTGCGTTCTTAGAAACAGATATACTGCCTTCAGCCAGGGGTGTCCTTGCTCCTTGGCAATTCTGATTATTTTGTTTAGCGACCCCATGAAGCGTTCTGCGTCCCCATTTGCCTGAGGCCATCTTGGGGTAATGCGCTGATGCTTTACGTTTACTTCTTTGAAGAATTCCCGCAGCTCCTGACTGGTGAATGATGGTCCATTGTCACTTTTCACTTTCCTCGGGATGCCATGTGTGGCAAACATCTTCTCTAGAGTGAGGATGGTGGTTTCGGCGTTGGTGGATGCCACATGCTCTACTTCTGGGTATCTGCTAAATTCGTCTATCACTACGAGCAGGTATCCTTCGCCCGCAATGGTGCAGTGGTCCATGCTGACTGCGTCCCATCGTTTGCAGCTTCGTGGGACACTGCTGATCGGTTCAGGGTACTCTGGTCTCCTGGACGCCTGGCAGGCTGCGCACGACTCTACTATCTCCGTTATCCTTTGGTGCATGTTTGGCATCCACATTCGGGACTTGAGGTATGCCGTGGACTTGACGATCCCTTGATGTCCACTGTGGGCTAATTTGAGTGCCCTTTCCTCGAGGGACTCTGGCAGTATAATACGATGGCCTTTCAGAAGTACTCCTTCTGGTGCTATCGAGAGTTCGTGCCTGATCCCAAACAGGGCTCTGAGTTTGGTTTGAGCAGACGCTGTGCGGTGGATCATTGACATGAGATAGTTTTTCCAGCTTCCTGACTGAATAGCGGAAGCTGTGTATTGCAGGATGATGTCCTCTTTTGTCTCTTGCACTATTTCTTCCGGTGTCAGGGCTCGCGGCCGGGGGCAGGCCACCACGTGACAGACATGCTCGTCCGTTTCTCTCGCGTGGTGTTGTTCGCTGTCGGTAGCCGGCCGCGGATGGCGGGACAGGTAGTCTGCCGGGTTGTCTGACCCTGGCCGATACTCCACCTCAATGTTGTACGGCTGCAGCTGCAGCATCCACTTTTCTATGCGGGCCGGAGGGTGCGGGCGGAACCCCGGAATATCGGGATCAGGGGTTTGTGGTCGGAAAAGACTTTTGACTGCTTTCCTAATAGGTATACTTTGAAGTGGCGGCACCCCCACAGTATGGCCAGGGCTTCCTTTTCTATGTGGGCGTAGTTCTGTTCGGGTTTCGTGAGGGCCCTGCTGGCAAACGCGATGGGGAATACTCTGCCTTCTCTGTCGGTTTGGGTCAGCACTGCACCTAGGCCCACTGGGCTGGCATCAACGAGGAGCTCCGTCTGCCGCTCCACGTCGAAGAATGCCATGGTCGTGGTGGCAGACAGGGCGTCTTTGATCTGTTGAAATGCCTGTTGGTGTGCTTCGGTCCACTCCCATCTTTGGTCCTTCTTGGTTAGCTCTCTGAGAGGGCTCGCAATGCTGGCGAGATCGGGGATGAAACGTGCGCAGTAGGTTGCCATCCCCATGAAGCTTCTCACTTCCGAGGCAGACTGGGGTGGTTTAAAGTCCTTTATGTCACGTACTTTGGATGGGTCTGGGGATACTCCTGCTGCGCTGAAGATGTAGCCGAAGAAACATAGTTCATCTTTGTTGAACTCGCATTTTTCCGCATTGAGCGTCAAACCTGCTTCTTCAAGTCTTCTCAGGACTGCTGTTAGACGTCGGTGGTGTTCGTCTTTGTCCGAGGCGTACACAAGGATATCATCACTGATATTGGTGGTACCCGCCAGCCCCGTGATGACTTTGCGGATCTCATGCTGGAAAACCTCCGCGGCCGACGATATCCCAAAGTTTAGTCGCTTATACCTCATGAGGCCGAGGTGGGACGAAAATGTGGTGATGTACCATGATTCTTTGGACAGTCTTAGCTGGTGATACCCAGAGCGGAGGTCGAGTTTGCTGAATACTTTCGCTCCCGTGAGATCTACAATGAGCTCGTCAATGGTGGGGGTTACATGGCGTTCTCGGCCGATGGCTACGTTGGGAAGCCTCATGTCAATGCATATTATTACAGCATTCGGCTGTTTCGGTTTCTGGGCTACCACCATTGGCGAGACCCACGGGGTCGGGCCTGATGTCCTCTCTATGATCCCTGCCTCTTCAAGTTTTGCCAGTTCATCCTCCACTGCGCCTCTCAGGTGAAATGGGATTCGTCTGTGACGTACTGCCTTGGGTTCAACGGTGGGGTCTATGTGGAGTTTGATGGTTCTCCCTTTTAGGCACCCGATGCCTTGAAACAGCTTTTTGTGTCGACCTAGGAGGTTGTTTAATTCGTCTTGTTGAACGCTGAATGCGAAGTGTATCAGCTTCAGTTTCTCTGCTGTTCTGCAGCTTAGTAAAGTCTCGCAGCCGGCATCTACGACGTAGATCCGTGCACGGCAGTTGGTATTATTGTGCGCAAAGTCTGACTTGAACGACCCCCTCACTGGGAGGGGTTCCTTGGACCCATAGGCATACAGCCTGACCTCCTTCTTGTGGAGTTCTGGTTTTAGGTGAAGTCTGTTGAATGCCGTCACTGGCATGACGTTAACTGTTGCGCCGGTATCAATTACTACTTTGAGCGGGTCTCCGTTGGAAAGAACTGTGCACGATGGTCTCTTCTTCTGGCGTGATCGGCCTGATTTGACTGCCGATATTAGGTGAACTCGGTGTACTTGTCCTTTCCCCTTTTTCTTCCTTCCTTTGTTCCGCCTTTCGGGGGATGAGCTGCTGTCGCTGCCGTCGCTGTCACTCGTGCTCGGGGATCTCTGGGACTCATCGACTGCTCTAGCTTTGCCTTTCCTCGCTTGTTGGCGGGAAGATTCTCTGGGCGCGAACTTTCTCCGTTGTTCCTGTGCTGGGCGTGGGCCTGAGTCTTTGTCATTCCTGTTCGGCGGATTCAGGCAGACGGCTGCATAATGGTTAAGGCGATTGCATTTTCTGCATGTGGATCCCCAGGCGGGGCAGGATTCACCTTTATGCCAGGGGCCTCCGCACCACTTGCAAGCTTGATCTCGGTCCTGTGACGGGTGAGGCCTCTGGTTCTGTTTTGGGCGCGTGCTTTGTTGCTTGGAGATGGCTGCTATGTCTTCTGCGGGTCCGGGGCTGTCTAACGGCAGTCTCTGGATAGCCGCTTCCATTACTGCCACTTGATCTTCTGTCTGTTCGCGGAGACGCGCTGTCTCGAGAATGCGTGATAACCGCATGTTTCTCTCTGATAGAATCGCCCTTCTCAGCTTTTCCGAGGAAATCCCATTGATGATTTGGGGACGAATGGCAAATTCCTCGTCTGGGAATTCGCAGCCTACGGCCATTTCCCGAAGGCGAGCGTGAAATTTGTCTACTGTCTCTCTCTCTCGCGTTGTCTCGCCATGCAGAAATGGAACCGCTCATAGTCTGGATTGAGGTCCGGCTTAAACATGTTGGTGAGCGCGGTTCTCGCTGCTGCGTAGTCGATGTTGCCCCCACGGTTTGGTAGAGCGTTGAATAGGCGCAGGGCTGCCGACCCTACGTTGAGTAGGAGGAAGGTGCGCATCTTTTTGGGTACGGTAATGTCCCTGGCCTCAAGGTGCATCTCAAATTGCTGCAGCCATATTTCCCACCCGATGGCAGCTCCACTGGTGAAAGGATCGAATGGGGGCATGAATGTCGTCAGCGCAGGGTCCCTGCGCTCGTCGGTGATGCTCCTTCTCGGTGATGGGTTGCTGCTGGTTCTTGCCGGGCTGGTGTTTGGGCTCGGCATGCTGCACCCCCGGGTGTCCTTGGAAGCTGAGTGTCACCGGTGAGCTGTAATGGGATGGCACGTGGCCCCACGTGGAACGCAGCAGTTCGGAGCGGGCCGCGTATGATGCGCGCGGGCCGCGTATGATAACGCGTGTCGCGGCTCTCCTGGGGCGCGGGTGCAGGACGTGCTTTCCTTTTTTTTTTTGATGTGTAGTATAAACTTCCTTTCCTCTTCTGCTCGAGACGAGCGCCGAATTGAGTGCGGCCGGTGGGAACGTGCGCGGTTCGTGGGCGGAGCCGGGGCTTCCCGGCATCCGCGACGTTGCGTGGGTCCGTGGATGCGGCGACTCCCTCTGGTGCCGGGAGGTGTGCAATCCACTACCGCCTCGTCGCCAGTGTGATGTCTACTGCCGCTGGTGATGCAGGCGGCAGCTGGAAGGTGAGGTGGGCCTCGGCGGAGGCCTGCTCGGGCGCGCGGTACGCAGGCGCGGCGCTGCAATCAGACACGCGACTACACGTTGGGTTGCATAAACCCGGACTGGCATGAGACCGCCAGTTCCGGTGATTCCTTTATTATCTCCTCCCCTTCCTGTGTCACGTGACCTTCTACGTCAGGGCACGTGACACCACATCAGTCATTACATGCATGGTGGGAGTAACGCGCAGAGGCTCCCCACCCCGAGACTACAAAGGCAGGAATCCAACAAAAATAAAGTTTGGATCATTTAGGTGTGGAAATGGTTTGCCTCATTGTGGCATTTCAGAATCGCCAGTTACTTGTGTGCCGGTTGGTTCAAAACACACGTTCAGGATGAGGGCATGTAATACGCTGGTGTGAGTTATCCGTTGAGTAGAAACAAGTGTGCAAAGGCAGCGACATCAAGTGAGTGCTGTTTATAGAGCGTCCGTCCGCCAGAGGGCAGCCGCCGTGCTGCAGGGGCGTTGTAGCAACATGGGTGTTTTCTCAGGCGGTCTGCAATGACAAGATACGGCCAGGAAGCCTCATTGCGCATGTCCCCCAGCACTCTGCAACCCTCTCCACCCCCAGGGGACCCTACATACCAGTAGGCAATTGGGCACCATGCCAATATGGCCTCTAGGTTGCAAACCAGTTCCAAGGGGTATAACAATAGGTAATGACGGAAATTGCGACTGAGCACCAGGGTTCAACAATGGATGCTTTTATACACGACGGGTTGGAAGTACTGTTGTCAGGAAGCCTGATATATAGTGTATTGGCACATGATAGGCATTTAGACGCAGTGCGGCCCGCTTAGTATAAAATACATTTGTTGGACGCTTCGACCATACAGGACTGGTTAATGGTTTCACACTATGGGGCACGAACATTGCATGGGGCATCGAAGTGTGCTAAAGTAGTAAGATAGCTCGGGAAAGCAAAGTGCCCAGAAACTGACCGTCGTCTGGGCTCAGCCTGCAGCACACAGTTGTGTCAGGGCCGGCTCCGTCCACATACATCCCGTGATCAATACAATGAGTACCCCAATGCTTTCCATTGGGTGATAGTGTCATATCCTATTACAAGGCTTCGAGTAGGGTGCAATCTGACACGAAGCACTATAGCATGTAAACACGTGCTAATCCTAACATCATGGCTCAACACCAAAAGAGTAGCTACATCAGACAGCATACATGTCAAACAGAACATTTGTACAGAAAACCTGCACACAATGACACATATTTACAAGATACAATGACGAAATAGATTTGCCCTGTCAAACATCCTTCTATGATGCGGTCTTATCCATCCACACCACTTTTGGCAGTTTTCCAAGCAAGCAGCACACTTAATTACTAATAGGCCCAGAGAAGCCAGAGTTAAATAGACGTCCAAACTAGTTTACCAAGCAAATTCCTCCATTCAGCCCGCCTCTTCAAAAACTAAAGCTGTTTATGAGTCCCCATTAAAACAAAATACACAAGTGGACATAAATAAGTGAAACATGCCTTTAAAGTGCTTTTAAATGACAATCCACATAGCTGTAAGGCTAGCCTCTATTCTTCCTCCCATGTGAGGCGGATGAGGCGTCCCCTCAGGGTGTGACTTCCGGTGACAGGTGCCTGGGGGACGCATATAAGGCAGGGGCTGCTGCGAGTCAGTTTCTTGTCCAGCAGTCCACGGCGCCTTTTGATCCGGAGTTCCTGAGTCGCTGCCTTTTTGATCCTGAGTTCCTGGTCATTCAGCAGCATGGATTGGTAAGTATTTGGGGGCCCTTAGGTGCATCTGGCTCTGTTGGCCAGGGAGGGGGGGTCATGTCTCTGTGAAGCAGACATTATATTCAATAGAGAATAATACTACACAAACAAAAACTAGAAATCTAAGGAAGAAGCCCCTGCCAATATCCAGAAGGCTTATATATTTTGGGCCTGCGCGCATTTGCACGCACTTCCGCCATGGGAGGTCAGAAAAAGGGAAGGAACTAGAGTTGGGAAGAATTTTCGGCCCTTTTCAAAGTCCCTGTTAGGGAGAATTCTCCAGAATGGCTAATTTCCCTTACCTACTGAGTCCATCAGCAGCTTTGCTGGATTTTTAGTTTTTTTATTTTTTTCACCTGGTGTGTGTTTTGCTGTGTGTTTTACATTTCTGTGTTAAGAGACTGGAGTCTCACCTACCCCATAGGCATCATCTTTTTATTGTATGTCACACAGCACCTTTAGTGCAGTGACACAGGGTTGTCTTTTTCAGGCTTCACACTTTAAACTCCATTTTCTGGGACTCCCAGAACATGTAAAGTTGCCATTGACTTTATTAGTCTTTTTAAATTCACAGACCCAGTACAAACTATCTTCCATAGAGTACTTGAAAGGGTTAATAGTTATCCCTTTTTGTCTGTTTCTCATGGAACATTATTTCGTTCCCCTTTCTTTAAGATTTGGCTGGTGGCAGTGGTATCTACAATTTTTCCTACCGCAGACTATAAAAATAGCTTTAGTAGTGTTTTAGGCTATGTTAGTATCCTCGAACTTTAAAAGCGGTCAGCAGATTAATTTTATTTGGTTCCGGCTGGGATTATTCGTCATTTAT
Organism: Ambystoma mexicanum; assembly: GCF_040938575.1. Lineage (NCBI taxonomy): Eukaryota > Metazoa > Chordata > Amphibia > Caudata > Ambystomatidae > Ambystoma > Ambystoma mexicanum. The sequence continues at coordinate 22,207,757 of NC_090923.1, read as the reverse complement.
TGTGGTAAAAGTCTTTCTCGTGTTTTACTCTACATGCCAAACCAGGTTTGGTTCCTTTGTTTGCTGTCCTTTGGCGGGCTTCTGCACAGAAGCCCTCCTTAGGCGCCTGAGTGTCTGGGTGGACAGGATATGAGAGGAGTTTCAGGCCCCCTGCACAGGATCTCCTTGGAGAGCCAAGTCGCACTCTTGTTTGATTGGCTAGGTGACTGTCCTGCCAGGACAGCCAGGCTGTGTGAATGGGGGAAAACTGCATAAAAAACAGGTCTCTGGGACTTGGAAGGCAGAGTCGCCACTGGATCGAGACACCGAAGATAAGCTGAAGGAAGAGGACTACTGCAACTACTGAACCTCCCGGTGAAGCCCTGCTGCGGGTCCGAATCTCCTAAACTTTGATGACAGAAGATTTGCAAGAAATCTTCTTCCCTTGAGATGGTGGGACCAACCAGTTCGCCAAACACAAAGCAAGGCCTCCCTCCCCTGGTCGAATTTGCTGTGCATCGCTGCAGTGAACCGGATAGCCAGGAGGACCAGACCCTGTTTGTGTTTTAAGGAGCACACCTTTTATTTGTCGCTTTGCTCTGCTGCTGGTTTCTTCCCTGGGCAGTGCAGGACCCTCCAGTCTTCCCCCTTCTTGGCAGTCCGACAGTCGCTTCAGTAACCGTGAGCCTGCAGGACTTGCCAGGAACTTCTGCCTCAGATACAGCATTCTTCTTCTACTAACGTACTATTCAAATCCAGTCGTTCGTTCCATCTGACCGCAGTGAAAGTGTTTGAAATCATTCACTAATCCGAGGGCTTGTCCTTCTCTACTCTTTTAAATAACTTTTCTTCTGACCAACTTCATTTCGAACTCTTGGCAAAGACTTAACCGCAAACTACTCTGAACTGTATGATCCTCTGCAAAGACTCTGAACCATAAACGTTGGCCCAGGCCTATTGATTTGAATCCTAGTTGTAGCAAGCCTTTTCTAGATTGCCCTGCCTACTTACTTGTTGGTGCTGCTTGATTTTGAATAACCTTGCCTTTCCCTCCCTTTTCAAATTGCTGGTGTGCCATTTTGCGCACACATCATTTTGAGCTCAACTTGTCCAGAAATCATTGGGTGTGTCTAGTGTATTAAGATTGTGATTTTCTGCTTCTTTATATTAGTGAACTGTTTTACAACTGATGGTGTAAATAAATGTATATTCTTTACTCAGAAACCTTAAGTCAGTGTTTGTTTGAATCATCGTAATTGCTGTACTTTGTGTAACTTCTGATAATGCTCACTTTACTCTTGAGGTAAGTCTGGCTGCTCAGCGATCATAGTAGTGTACTATGATACCTTTCCTCATCAAACTAGCCTTGACAGGTTTCCATGCCCCTTTTAGGGTGGGATATCTGGTCCCTATGACGTCATATCCGGGGTGTAGCCCCCTAGGGTTTCCCCTGGAAGTTCTGCCTGGGCAAAATCCCACCCGGGAAGTGATGTAGGTTTAACAGGAATTTGGTCCTTAGAAGGGGTGTCCCACCAGGTGTGACATCATGGGGGTTAACAGGAAGCCCCCCCAAGGCCTGGAGTCCCTAGGGGCTGCGAGGGGGCTTCCCCTGGATGCCCCCACAAAGAACCGGAAGTGTGGTGCTGATGTCTGAACTGCGGCCATCTTTAGGGGGTAGAGCGTGTAGGGTGTATATATACAGCAGGGTTTTGGGCAGTAGGTACAAGCCAATCCTGAGGACCGGGGGAAACTCTAATTAAACAGCATCAATGTGAATGGCAGGTGTGGCAGGGTATACATAAGATTGAAACTTTGGGCATTGACCAGGGGTGGCTGTGCTAAAGAGGGTATTTAGTATAGTGTGGCCGTGTGTCTACACAGGTAAGAAATGGAGAAAATAAATGCAAAAAAAAATATTTAAATATATAAAAATTTGAACATTTCTAATATTATTTTTAATAATCATATTTGTATTATTATGATTATTAAACATATATGAATATTCTTAATTTTCCACTCAATTATGATGGAGAGAAAAAAAAAATAATGTATGAAAAATAATATTCATAAGCAATGTTGGGGTGATAGGTCTGAGTCTACCAGGCTTGTGAAGCAAGGCCCAGGGTCTCTGCAAGGGTCAGGTTGTGGGGCCCAGGGCAGCGGTGGAGGTCTCTGTCCTTTACAAGGCACTCAGGCTGCAGATCTGGCATGCACACTGGCCTGCGCATGTTCACCCCACAGCCTTCTAAATATAGAGAGCTCAAAAGCAACTGTTGGGCCCAGCCACGTGGTAGCTCTAATTCAACAGGAAGAGACCCAGAGAGGAATTACGTAGCACTGAGCTCAGCTGATACATCACAGCTGACCCTTGGGGTTGAGACAGCCCACAGCTTTGTTTTTGTTTGTTTGTTTTATTTAGTATAGTGCTCCAGACCCAGGGGTAAATGGGCGCTTAAGGACAGGTTACATAGTTACAGTAAATAATCAGTTATACAATTGTGGCGTTAAGATGCCAAATATAATATGTACAGGCAGGTAGTAGGAACATTTCAAAGTATGTACAATATATACAGTTGGTACTGATCCTAGTCAATCTATTCAAAGTATGTACAATAAATGCAGTTGGGACTGAGCTTAGTTTATGAGGATATCCTTCTCCAGAAGCCAACTAATGACTAATCTTCTGAACAATTGGAAGGATTTGGTCAATTTAATACTCAGTGGCAGGGTGTTCCAGAGTTGAGGGGCGAGGACAGTAAAGCTTGAGCCCCCCCCCGCTCTTTTGGCGGAGAATCTGGGCACGGTGAGGCAGAGAGTATTGGATGATCTGGTGAGTCTTGTGTTAGGCTTAAGGGAGAGTTTATTGGTGAGGTACTGGGGGGCTAGGTGGTTTAAGGCTTTATAGGTGAGGCAGAGGGTTTTCAGGTCGATTTTTTGTTGGATAGATAACCATTTACAAGATATTCTTATGTGGGAGATGTGCTCTCTCCTGGGAATATTTAGTGCTGCTCTCAGCGCATTATTCTGGAGGATCTGAAGTTTCTTGATTATAGCTTGGTTGGCACCAAGGTAGAGGCTGTTGCAATAATCAAGCTCCGATTGTATGAGGGCCCTCGCCAGAATGAGGCAGCAGTTTGTAGATAGAAAGGGTTTACAAGCCCTAATTAATTTTCCCGTGTAGGCGGTAGCTGAGGCGGTCATATTAACTTGTTTGGAGAGGTTGGTATTGGCGTCAAGGTAGAAGCCTAAGGATTTCACATGATTCACAACTGGAATGATGTTGCCATCTATGATGAATTTGGAGTAGTCAGGGCTGAGTTTCTGTAGGTTATTGGGGGACCCGACCAGGAGGAGCTCGGTCTTCTCATCATTCAGGCAGAGGCCGTGTGTGGCCATCCATGCCTGAATGATGGCGAAGATTTTGTTGATCCTGGTGGCATCAGTGTTGTAGTTGCCAGTGATGGTGAGGAGTATCTGGGTGTCATCTGCGTAGCTGGTGTAGGTGACACCCAGATGGTCCAGTTTGTCAAAGAGGGGTTTAGTAAAGATATTGTAGAGGGTAGGGGAGACGCAGGACCCTTGTGGGACACCGCATGTAATGGGGATGGTGTCTGCTGCAGACACAGATGAGAAAACCCTCATGGTTCTGTTGGCTAGGAAGGATTGTATCCAAGTGACAGCAGAGGGTGAGAAGTGGGCAGCAGAAGAGAGGTGGTTGCAGAGTATTTTATGGTCAACCAGGTCAAAGGCTGCTGAGAGGTCTAGGAGGAATAGGATGGCTGCTTTGTTTTTGTCCTTGATGTCATCAATCTGACTTTTGAGGTCAACAAGGGCCGTTTCTGTTCCGTGTTGAGGACGAAAGCCAGATTGACGCAGGCCTAACAGTTGATTGGTCTCCAGGTAATCTTGGATTTGCAGGTAGGCGACTCTGTGGAGGATTTTTAGCAGGAAAGGGACCGTAGTGATGGGCCTGTAATTGGTGGGTATGGCCGGGTCGAGAGATTGTTTTTTTAGGAAGGGGAGAACCCAGGACTGTTTCATGTTGTTAGGTACAGAATTGGTCGAGAAAGATCGGTTTATTAGTTTGGAGATGAAGGGGGCTAGGTCTCGTGCAGCATCTTTGATGATCTGGGTGGGGCAGCTGTCCCCTTTACAATTAGAAGGTTTAAGGGATGCTATGATTTTTTGGATTTCAGGTATAGTAACCGGTTTGAAAGTAAAGCCGGAGGTGTTACTGGTGGGGGTGGGTGTGCTAGGTGTGAGGGCATTGCTGTTTGAGAGTTGTAGTCTTTTGGCCTCAATTTTGTTTTGGAGACCAGTAATTTTGTTGGCCAGGGCATTTTGGATACTGGTGCACCAGGGCTTGTCCTTCACGCAGGTATCGGTAGGAGGGTTAGGGTTTTCTAATTCCTTCAGGATGGTGAAGAGTTCTTTAGCCGAAGATTGGGCATTATTTATTCTAGTATTGAAGGTTTCTTTTTTAGTGCGGATTATCTCTTTCTTATAGAAGGAGGAAATGGTTTTGAGATTAGATTTATTTTCTGCAGTGGGGTTGGATTTCCATAAGGTTTCCATCTTGGCTTTCATTTTTTTTATAGATTTGAGTTCTGGTGTGAACCAAGGGTTCAAGTGGGCTATGGGTTTATCTTTGCGTTCCTTTAGGGGTGCAACAGCATCAATGGCGCTGGTGAGGGCATCATTGTAGGTGTTGACTAGAAGGTTAAGGTCGGCGGTGGCAGGGAGTGTGTTTAGAGAGGGGAGGATCAGAGGTGTGAGGGTCTCCGCAGAGATATTGCGCTTGTTTCTAGACAGGCAGGCTGGTGCATAGGGGCGCTGCTTGGGGTTGGGATTATTTAGGTTTATTTCAAATGATGAGGGAGTGGTCAGTCCATATGGGGGGTTGTGGGGCTTTGCAGGTGATAATGCAGTTGTGGGCTGTGACCCAATCTATGGTTCTACCTTTCTGCTGGGTGGGTAGTGTAACGACTTGAATGAAGTCGTGCTCGGATAAGGCGTTGGCCAGGGAAGCAGCTGGAGAGTCGTTAGGGTCATTACATCCTAAATTGAAGTCTCCTAGAATGATATTTTGGGAGTGGGGTTTGGAGTTCACTGCTATGAGAGTGGTAATGTCTTCCTCAAAGGATCCTGTGGGGCCTGGGGGCCTATATATTAGTTGCACGGTAATGGTACTCTTAGGGGTGGTTTGTACTTTGAAGGTGAGGTGCTCGCAGGACTTTAGCGGGGGGAGGTGATATGTCTGAAGTCGAGTGAGGATTTGAAAATGATAGCTGCACCTCCTCCGCGAGCATTAGCTCTGTCTGCTCTGAGGATAGAGTAGTTGTCGGGGGCGGCAAGAGTGAGGTATGGTCCTGCTGCTTCATGTAACCAAGTTTCTGTAGTAGCAAGGAAGTTGAGGTCTCCTGAGAGGATGTCAGCGATTTCGGTGGGGTGGGCTACTAGAGATCTAACATTGAGTAGTGCACCTTTTAGAGAAGTTGCGTTAGTGGTCTTAGCGCTATCCTTAGTGGTTGAGGTCTTAGTCATAGGTTTGGTAGGCAATTTGCTAGATGTGGTGGGGAGTCTAGCGCCAAGTCTATTATTGCGGTCTTGGAGGGTTGGGTAGGTTGGGGCAGTGATCTAATGGGTTGGGAAGGAGAGGGTTGGAGGCAGTGTGGTTGGCATTTGTTGAGTTGGTACTGTTGGGTAGGATGTTGGCTGGTGTGGCCTTGCTTTTAGCGATGAGTTGTTGGTGAGGGGTGTGTGTGAAGGGTGGAAGGGTGTGGGGCAGGGGATGGGGTGGTGCCTAGGGCAGCCTAGTTTGGCTAGTCCATTGTTGTATGGTATGTAGCTGTTGTTGCTACATGGAGTGTTATTGTTTAAGATACAGAAAGGGAACATGTTGAGTATGAGCCAATGGATCATAATTGGAATTGAGGAGAGAGTGGGCAGTTTGGTTGTTGACACAGCAAGGTAGGCAGGGGCTAGGTTTGAGCTAGCTGGTGTGGTACGGAGGCGGGCAACATCAATTAGAGCACAGCCGAGGTTACAGATTGAAATTGCTGTTATAGTGCAGAAAGGGCAGTTTCAGTAATACAACCACAGGTAGGCACAGGCTAAATGCGAGATTATAGCTAGGGTGCAAAGGGCAGTTCAAATGAAGCAATCACAGGTAGGCACATGCTAAATGCGGGATTATAGCTAAGGTGCAAAGGGCAGTTCAAATGAAGCAATCACAGGTAGGCACAGGCTAAGTTCGAGATTATAGCTAGGGTGCAAAAGGGCAGTTCAAATGATGCAACAACCGGTAGGCACAGGCTAAATGCAATATTGTAGCTAGGGTGCAAAGGGCAGTTTAAATGAAGCAATCACAGGTAGGCAGAGGCTAAATGCGAGATTATAGCTAGGGTGCAAAGGGCAGTTCAAATGAAGCAATCACAGGTAGGCACAGGCTAAATGCGGGATTATATTGCGGGATGAATTAACCTGGAAGCTCAACACCTTTGGCCATTCAAGTCATTGCACCCCCCAGTGCTTTGGACTAGAGCCGCCTGCCTTGTCGGCTGGCAATTCAAGCTGATGCTTCACACCTGTTCCCGGGGGGCTGGGCACCCCAGCCTCCCCTCCACATGCTGGAGGGGGTGCTCATTTGCCCCCCCCCAACACCCCCCCCCGGGAACAGGTGTGAAGCATCAGCTTGAATTGCTTTTACTATGAGAAAATTTGAAAATACCACAAAAGAGGCCCAAGCCGCAGAGGCCCACCAGAAAATATCCAGAGGTCGCTATAGGCCAGTCCAACCCTGACAAACGAAAACTAAAAATAAATAGGGCTGGTGCTTGCACCATGAGGTGTAAGACAGGCCCTCAATTAAGGACACTTGCATCACCCTCTGTATTAGGCTGGTTCTGATCAAATGTGATGCAGCTTGTACAGTGTAAAGAATATTTATTCAGCAACACTGGTCAGAACTACTGGCCCCAGAGTCCTGACATGTCTGGGGCATGCCTCTGGCATACAATAGTCCCAGTAACCAGTGAAAAAATGTGACCATCCCCCAATGCTAAATGACAATTCATTTTTTTTTTCTTTTGTGACTCTGTTTGAATAGTATTCCAGGGGTGGTTTTTGATAGAATGTGGGGCAAATTGTACTTTTGAAGATTTATTTAACAATGATCGTCAAATCTATCAGCCTCACAGCCCAGTACCCCCGCGAGTTGATCCTCAAGGGTCCCAAGTTAATAAGGGCCGGGTTCGGGCATTTGCAGTATGGGAGGTCAGAGGTTTATTTATTTATTGTTTCTAGCAGATGAATATACTGCATGGGATGCCGACTTGGAGGATGCATGTATCAATTCCGAAGCACTTATCAACCTCTTGGCAGAATATGGAATTCCTTCTATAGATACCTCGAGTGTGTACTTTTTAATACTTAAGAGCAGCTACTATTAACCGATATTAATACACATAATGTAATTTTCTGGTATTAATATAAACTGCTAATCTTTAATAATTTAATACTGGGTATTAATATCTTTTATTATTGAGCATTAACATCAGGTATTGATAATGGCTATTAATATTTAATAGGTGTAACTAGATTTCTAGTTATGTTTTTACAATAACATATGATGTTTCTTTTATTTTCTAGCAGTGATCCATGACCACACCTCCGATGAGGACATGCCTTATGCAGGGTCTGAGAGCGCCACTTCTGCGTATGGGCGAGAGGCATCGGGCATTGTAGCAGGTAATTGTTGCTGGCACTTTAGATATGCTCATTAAAGGCTGAACCTGTAAATCATGTATGTTTTATAGGGTGTGTGATGCTTTCCAAGAACTGAGTCTTTAGTGTTATCTATGATGATGTATTTGAAGCGCATGTCAGCCATGCAAATCTTTGATGTAGAACCTCGTGGTAAAAGTTTCCTTTTTTATTGTAGATACACCCAATCTAGGAGCAGCGCCATCACTGCCCCCAACAGTTCCCCAGGCCGCTGGACCATCAACATCTGATGCCACACCCCAACACCACGCCGGATACCCTACACCTGCGTCTAACCCTTCATTAAAAAGGAAGCAACCTGCCGGGGATACAGAATGATGATAGGTTATTTATAACGCGCTTAATACCCAGAGGTTTCTAAGCGAGGCCCCGGGGATCAAACCTGCGTTGCTCCATGTCGTCTTGCTTCCAAGGTGAGCACATTGCCCCTGAGCTATCCTCCCGAGACTGTAAGTATGCATACATTCTCACTGAGAACTTTTTTTTCCATAGCAGGGATCGTGTAACGCTCACCTGACTCCCACGGAAGCGCTGGCCTGGTTCGCGCTGCTGTGACCTCTTCTAAGGTGATGCACAGGGTTCGGAAGACGGACTGGACCGGGCCCCCAAATCTGGCTTGTCCGGCTCACAGAAGTATCCTTCTGTAGGCGAAAATAGGGGATTAACTGTCTGCGGGGTAATGCAACCGGCCTCCCACTTTCCCCTCTCACCCTCCTCGAAACCCTTCTGTGATTCCCCATAGCGTCTCACCTTAGGGTCTGGAAGGACGAGCTCTCCATCCTGCTTCTGATGCATGGGCGCGTTGGTATCCAGTTACTTCACTGGATTTTCAGATTGGTGAGAACCAAACTTGCTTGGCTTCCAGGTAAGTTTTTTTGTTAAGAGGTTCCCCTTGTGTCCATGCATTAATGTACTAATGCTAGTGTCTTTTTCCCCATAGGGGCCGGGGTACCGAATGCCGGGGCACAGGCACCGACCCGAGATGAGAGGTGAAATCCTTGTAGAAATCAGGTAAGTCTTTAATGAGCGTTTTTTGGTAATGTCTTTTCATTCGCTCATTAACGCTGATGTCCTTTTTTCCCCTTAGGATGCGGCACGGACCCGAAATGAAGAGGGAATGAATCAACAGGTAAGCCTTAACATGGAGATTTAGCTTTCCTTATTCCCTTCTCTCTCTCACCTTTTGTTCTGGTCTATTTCTCCCTAGGCGCTGGGGCGTGACTGTGAATCCGGATGATCGCTGCTGAACATGGAGGCGCCCTGTAAAGGTGAGTGGAATACGGCGCTGCAGCGATCGACGCGATGAGCTTTTAAATAAAAGTCTTCCTTTTCAGGATTGTCGGCGAGATGTCTCCGGGATGCGGATTTAGCAGGTAAGGACTTTTCCTTCTTCTGTTCTCTTCTTCTCTTCCTTTGCGGTGATCCAGGATGCTGGCAGGCGTGGCAGAAGTCAGGATGCAAGAGCAGACAAAGTGAGCGTCCAGCTGCTAGATGCAGAACAACGCAAAGCAAGTGTGGCTGTTCGGGTGGGGTTTAAATAGCCTTGGAAGAAGTTCCAGGTATGTATCCTTCCTCCAATCAGGTATGTATCCTTCCCCGACCACGCCCGGATGGTAAATTAGTCCCACAGGTAAAGTAGTTCCTTTCAGGCCTCAAGGAGGCCGGGATCCTGCAGCATGGTCTGCATCAGGTAAGTGCACCCAAGCACTCCCATAATGAGCCTGGCGCCTTTGGCGCCAGGACTGATGTCTTTTATAAGCCTGGCGCCATAGGCGCCAGGACACTGTCCAGAGGGCCCCTATATGGGGTTGCTGGGTCTTTCCTTGGGGACTGGATGTCCGCTTTCGGGGACGCAGGGCTTGAACCGGCTCCCCGGGAGCGGGCATCATGACAGATCGTTAATATTTCAGTGTGTCTTTGTAAAACCCATAATGCACCGTTCATGTTATTCTAGAATGTTGCTTGGGAGAATTCTTTTTTTACCAACCAGGTTCTTCAATATTTTAATGGAGGATCGTAAACCTTGAGGTTTACCCGAATATTGTATTGTAAAGTATTGCTTGGGCTTTAATATAAAACTAAAACTGTTTTTTATTTTTATTTTATGGGGTGTGTGTTGCTGCTGAGGAAGAAGTTATAGCGCAACTGTCCTCTGTGACCCTGACAGCTCGAACCCTGCTAACTGCAGGTCAGCCGACTACACAACCATTGTACAATGCCAATATTCATAACTCTGTGTTAGATGGGGCGGTAAAGTTCCTTTTAAATAAAAAGAGGTGCTTATCGCTTAACAGGGGGCGGGTGTCTCAAGGGTTTGCAAAAGCTGTAGTTACCATTAACCCGCAATGTGTTATTGTTCCCAACAACCATATACCCCAGACTATTGAATCACCCATACCTGTAGCAGCTTTGAATGCTAGACCGCCCCGGATACACAGGCGGGGGGCGTCATTACACAGGGCCCGGGGCTCCCGGTAGTGGGCTCTGAAAACCTTTTAGGTAGAGGTGCAGTTAGCCCGCATCCGTGGACACCCAGCTGTGGAGAGATAACACCCCCCCCCCCCATGCAAACTCACCTACGGTCCCCAACACTGAGATCTCTATTAGTAATTCTGAAGACACAGAACGTGTGGAGGTTCAACCAAGCACCAGAGTCGTTCTAGAGGAGGATCCTATTATAATAATTTTAGATTCCCCCATAAAAATAGAGTCTCAAGATTTTGTATATGCATCTGTCATCCGTGGATTAGGATATTCCCCAAAACCCCCTTGATCTGTCCTACAGGGGCCCGAACGGTATGAACAAACATCGACATACAACAGTCTTTTATTGTACAGAGTTTAATATACAACCCTTAAATACTCCAACGCCTGTGATCTCAATACAACCAACGGTTTTGTAAATATTTGTGCTTCTAAAAGGGATAGCGTTGTAAAACAGCTATTTCGGCCACCAGGTTAAAAAAAACGGAGAAAGGAAAAACACTTATCAGGACCGCATAACAACTCTATATTATGACACTAGGCCTGGAACCTGAGACTTTGGTTCGGTAAAAAAGATCTAGCCGATATGCGTAAGCGCGTGTCTAAGGCCAAACACGTCCTTTTCACTAGGGATTCTCAAAGCAGGGTAAACACCACAGCAAAAAAATTATGAAAAAGAACAGGTCCCCCAACTCTTAAAAACAAACTTGAAAAGAAACGGGGGCTACAAAAGCATACGCAGCACAGGCCTGATTTTGCAGAACCCCCTGAGCCTTTAAGATCAGGGGTGGACCCCTGGACGGGTACAGCCGAGAGCTACTTAAATGCAGCACCTGAGACACCGCGTCTAGAGTTGCAAAACAAAAAAACACTCCCTCAAACTCTATTAAAAAATGAGGTACCACGCTAAAAGATTTACAGGCACGCCGTTTAAAATGGCTTCAAACACGCAGGCAGTGGAAAATGTTTCTCAAACGCCTGAGAAAAGCTAAAATAATAATCATGCAGTGCGCCCTTAAAGATTTAGAGGTGCAACCCCAAAACACACCACCTCAGGATGAAACGGACACGGTTTACTTGCAGAGTATGGCCACATACCAGCGAGATCTACCAAAGTTTTGAAGCATTGAACACTATGAGGTGTTCCGCTTTATAAATCTGGATAGGTTAAGATCAACCGGACAAGGTCTCTTAATGATCACAGATGCTGTTGAAAAGCTAATCTCTCAGATTCTTGAAACTGTTGGGCCTAACAATTTTGTGCAGATACGTCTATACAGCACGGTTTTAAACAGGCCTCTTTTCACCAGGCGGTCATTTCGGCAGTACTTTGATGTTTTGCCGTTTCTAGAAAACATTGGAAAACTGCTACAAAGTAAAGCAGAACTGGTCGTAACCGAGCCGTTCTGACTCGTGTCAGTGGTTGTCCGGTGCAGAGAGGGAGGGGTGTGCAGACCCCTGAAGAAAACCCTTTACAGCATGGTGGTGTCAAAGAGGAAACAATGGGTCTGTTAGACAGAAAAGTAATCCTATAGTCGAATGATACGTATAATATGTTGGCCAGAAGCCAATCTCATCATGTGACAAACATCGCAATCCTAGAATCGTCAATGTAACCAAGGGATGTCCATTTTGTGAAATGTCAGCCATTTGCTTTCTTCTTTTCTGTCAAAACAATTTGCAAATGCATTCTATGTTTTAAACTCACACACCGTGCTAGGCCACGGCTTGAATGCTGAAATACTAACACAGGCAGGAATGTCAAACTGTGCAGAAATTTGTTTTTCTCTCTCACCAAGTCCTTGAAGTCGAGCAGAAGCCGCATCTAATCAGTAGTCCAGGTGCCGGGTTGTCTTGCAAGCGCTGTTGTAAAAGGCAGTTAAAGGATAGTTCCGGGACTTTTTTTTTTATTGTTCCTACGGTTCGGCCATGTGTTTTTAAGCATAAATCGGTAGATCGTAGAAAACTTTCCTATGGACCTTACCCGACTTTTCGTCCATTAACGCACTCGAAATCAGCCGCCATTTTGTGATAATCCTATAATTTCCCCCCATCGACCTGGCTCACCTGCGTTTGCGGCACTAAATCAAATCCCCCGCCCCTGAGCCTGACATCAGCAGACGTGTACCGCCCATTTCACAACGCCAAAGCACGTTTCGTGTCAACAATCGCTGCGCCTCAGCTAATGAAGTGTCGCCATGGAAATGGCAAGACGCCTCTTTCCTCAATAAGTATAAACACACCGTTTCACAACACACAGCAGCAGATTTTCGATTCCATTACTCTCTCTGTGTTACTTTGAGTATTCTGCGACTCGTTTCTGTGCTCTGGTCAGCTACCTTCGCCGCTTCTAGGCCTTGTGAACACCTGTACCATCTCTGTAAATTATTTTACTTTCTTTACCACACAATGGCTACAATAATGCCGTATATGTACGAGCCCGAGTACACCGAGGAGGAACTACTGGAAAGGCAAGCACGCGAAAACGATGGGGATTCGGACGGCAGTTGGGAGGACCAGTCAACGGATGAAGAGCCTGGACCATGTTGCATGGACGGCGTCTCCACCTGGTGCACGTGCAATCAATGCGAGCTAATGCCAACTGAGGAGGAGAACTGCTGCTGCCGTGAAAATTCCGGGTGCTTGGCCTACATTTCGGAAGGCGAGCCAAGTCCGCAATGCATCACCGAGCTGCCAGAGTTCAGGAAAGCCTGCCTTTCACGGACCGTGTTGAGGATGATGATGGTGCTTATGCACGAACTTCGCGGCACTGTTCGTCCGCGTAATCCGAGTAACGAGTAAGTATACTCTGGTTGTGATGTCAGTGATGCCACTACTATTTCATGGTCGTCTCCCACATATAAAATTACATCTACATATCATTCGAACGCATGTAAATTGGTTCCATATTGTGCATTTTCTAGATAGAATTTTTTTCAAAGCAGAATGACATTTTTTACCTGAATCGACATTGATAAGAAAGTTTTGTCATTTTAATACAGTTTGCATCTTTCTTTTTCACAGGTGGTACAGGCTGGTGGCCTATCGTTGCTTCACTTGGTGGCTTCACGGGAGGCTCGGACACCGCGTTCGGAGAGTAATACCTGCCTATGCGGTACTTGCCATTAGACAACATTTCCCCAGCGACAGTGGACAATACCGCGGATTTTCCCTGGATGTGCTGCAACCGGAACTTTACAATGTGTAATGTTTATTATTTATGTTCAATTGAAATTAAGATCTAAAATAAAACCCAACATATATTTTAACAATGGTTGTTTTGATTTTTTAAATGAATCTAGTGTGTCTCCATTGAATAGTCTTCCTGTGCCTTGTCTTGTCACACCACATGTCTCCGGCCAGCATCCTCCCTCACGCTGGCCGCCCACCTTCAATCCACATAACCGTTGAACCCATATGCAGCAGACATACATATGTTATTTTGCGGGTTGGCATCAAGCTTCCCGGCCTTGCCTCCTCCCCCAAAAATACTTACCACACCACTTGGTTCAGGCGTTGGCAATAAAAGGCCGTTGGATTTTATTGATACAAAACATGGTTATAGGTAAATAATCAATATGGTTGATCATAATAAATCATCCTTTTGGGCACCGGGTACAGAGATGACCCCCTCTGGCCCGTGCCGCCTTGCCACCACAGGCCAGCCTGCTGCTGACTAACTGCCTAGGCATCCAGGGTCTCCAGGGTGAACTGCACCCATATATTCTCCTGGGAGGGTGAGGTATTTATAAACTCACCCCCCTGCCTTCCATGTACTAGATCCTGCAGCCTGCCTCTTACATGCAGTTAGATGGCCTCTCCTTGGTGAGGCCCTGCGGCAAACGAGTCTTGTCTGCACGACCACTACCACAATCCACCCCCCGCCCTATCAAAGGCAGTTCGCACCGGGGTACTTGCGCTGGCAAGTGGAGCTGTCAGGGAGCGATAAAGGCCAAGAGGTGCCAAAGACCATGTACACTTCAAAGTGGTCTATAGAGCATGGGTTGTTGTTCCCATGTCTACCTCCAGACCCCGTGTCTCCTGCCAAGCATCCCCCCTCACGCTGGACGCCCCCCTGCAAACCGCATAATGCCACGACATATTCACGTCATTCATTCACAAACACACCCCTGTTTCGAATTCTTTATAACCCACTTCATATTTCTAATGAGAGCTTCTTTGCGCTTTGCTAGTCAACCCGTGAAGGTGCTGGTTATCTGCTCTTCGTCTCTGTGAACTTCCGTGACCACTTCGAGCAAACTCGTCAGTTTGCAACCTGTGAACTGGTCCCTGTTCTACGACAAGAAACTACTCTGATCCCTGCATCTAACTGTTTGTTCGTCAAGGTAAGGCCATGTACCATAATCATTTTGCGTCCAATTTTTTAATTTATATCTATTTGCTAGTAGTCATCAAATTGCATCCATGTTTTCTTTTCGTTCAAGACAGTACATGCAAGGAACTAGTCACATGTTCTGAGTTTAGTCAAATTATTTTTCTATTTTTTTAAAGTTATTCAAATACTTATCCGCATGTGAATAACGTGTATAGTTCCAAGAACCAAAACGAACCTTGCATTGAACCTTTTATGTGTCATTTAATTTTTTAACACATTGGTATTCATAGAGAATTGTTGATCTTTACTTTTCAGAACTTTCCACAATGCCTGCCTGTTCCATTGGCGGTTGCCCTTCGAAGACCCAAAAAATCTGAAGGTACTATAATGCATGTTTTCCCTAAAACAATAGATCAGATAAGAGAATGGGTCCGATATTGCGGATATCCACCGTCTGAGCTTGAAAGTAGAGTCCTAGAAGTCTTTGCGGACAAGAGGGGTGAACGATACCGCATCTGCAGCAGGCACTTTAGCTCAGACATGTACTCCACATCATTGCTAATAAAGAAGAACACACCGCGAGCGAAGCGAAAATAGCTCTCAACCGCTATTCCCACTCTATTCGTCCACATCCCTCCACTGGTGAGTCAAGTTTACGGATTTAGCTCTCGGCCTTGCGGTAGTGTGTAGCATTAGCTAACAATAATTTCCCCATTTATGTATCCACTCAATATGAAGGCGGAAGATTCTCCATCCGTGTCGTTATTGCAGTCATCAGCCACTTCAAGCGCCTATCGGGTAATCTTACTTCGCTATTCTGCCACTGACTTGTTTTAGGCATGTAAATCAATAGTTTTAATTTATCGTGTAATTATTTTACCTAATGGTACACCCTAGTACTCGTCCTCTAGTCTTTGTTTTCAGTTATAATTATTGTTATCCAAAATAATGCAAGTACTGTCTTTCAGGGAGATGCTGAGGAGTCCAACGCATTGACGACAACCGTTGATGTCACTCAGGTGCTCGAGGTACGTTTCCGGACAGTTCCATCGATGGAGATCATCAGATCTTGCATTCTTGTAGCGTGATTGTTACACACAATGTTTCTTTCGTTTTTAGCCATTGATATGTCCTTCTGTCGTCGCCCTCCTATGTGTCTTCTTTTTTCAATATTGTGTTCATTACTAATGAAAGTCCTATGTTTCAGGGAGTCGATGGAGCATTAGTCCAAGAAGAAGGGGGAGCATGCAGTTACGGGTCGGCGCAATGTTCTACAAGAACATCACCCCTAGTAGTTGATGCAGATCTCTGGGTGGTGACACTTCCAACGATCGAGCAAATCGAATCATATTTAGATATCCATTACTTATTTTAGACAACTGATCATTTGTGCAGGTCTATTTAGATGAGCCGTTGACGCCTGCACAAAGTTTATGTTCTTTTTAACAAAATAGAAAACCATACTAATGCAATTACTGTGTTTCAGGGAGTTGCTGAAGCGTCATCTTCAATAATATCATCAATGGAAGTCTATGCGGAGCCCGAGGTATGGATCTTGCCAGTTCCATCTAACTAGATCAACAATGCGTGAATAATTGTCGTTTGAATGTTCTACACAATGCGTTCATTCGTGTTTTGCTATTGAGATGTACGTGGGTATTGGTCCCCAAGTACATTTTGTGTTTTCAATATTATTATACATACTAATGAAAGTTCTATGTTTCAGGGAGTCGATGGAGCGTCAGTGCGTGATGGATGTGCTTATCATGAAAATATAGTCGTTGCAGCGCAAGAGGAAGTGGAGACATGCACACACGAGTCGGAGCAACAGCGTCCTGATGTTGAAGTTCGAGGCAAGAAAGTTTCAAAGAAAAGAAAGCAAAAGAAGGTTAGTGTCCTGGTCACTATATTATGTCGTTTTTCACTGTTAATAGTTCAATACTGTAAGTTGTGTTTAAACTGAACATCCCTTTTCCAATCTGTCCTCTAGTTGCGAGTGGGTGTACGAACTAGATCTACACAGACAGTGAAGCGAACGAGAGATGTTGCTTGTCAAACCTTTTGGCAGGGACTTGAGACTGGAGATGCATCGTGCCAATGGGAAAAATATGAAGTGATTGACAACGGAGCTATACCACCACCAGCCATTGATAGTGAATGTCCTCCTGGTAGTTCGGATGCAGTCGGAGATCAATTCACAGAATCCACACCCGCAAAAACTAAGACCGCGAGAAAGTTGAAGAAATTGTTTTATTCACCCATCGCCGGAGAAGGAACAGATGTTGCAATGGAAGAGAATGAAGTGGACGACAATGAAACACCATCAATATCACTGAACATAGCGGAAGACGATATCAGAGATTCTACCTTTCATGTGAGTGACATGTCCTCAACGTTACAGGCCGAACCAGCTGGGATGCAGAGTGACAGTATAAGGAAAGAGGCCAAATTCATTGTATTCGATAGTTGTTTGATTGATATTATTATTAGGATGAAATGTGGGCATTCGGTTGGTGGGGAAGTATGTGGGGAGCCATTGATTAATGTGACTCGTGCAATTCGAGGCACTAACCTTAAAATACATGCCACCTGTACAAAATATCATCCTTTCTCATGGTCTGCACAACCCATGCTGGGGCAACTGCCAGCAGGCAATCTACTTTGTGCAGCGGCCGCACTTTTTAGTGGTTCAAGTTTTAAAAAGTTAGAGTATTTCTTTCAGTTTGTGGGAATCCATTTCATTGCGAAAACTCAGTTCTACAAATACCAAATCGATTATCTATTTCCAGCCATTAGCGAAGCTTGGAGAATGGAAAAAATGTCTATTGATAGTACATTCGCGGGCAAACGGTTCAGGCTAGCCGGTGATGGACAGTGCGACAGCCCAGGATTTTCAGCCAAGTACTGCACCTACCACTTTCAGGACATGGAAAGTAAGAAAATTGTGAGTTCGGTGGTCGTGCAGGTGTCACAAAGTACATCCTCAGTGGCCATGGAGAAAGTTGGCTTTGTAGCATCATTGCAAGAACTACAATCGCGGGGAATGGTGATCGACCTGATAGCCACGGACAGACACGTTTCAATTGCCAAGATAATGAGAGAAGAGTACAAAAATATAAATCACCAATTTGACGTATGGCATCTTGCAAAAACAATCAATAAAAAAATGTCGGCTGCAGGTAAAAAAAAAGATATGCAAGGTATTTTACAGTGGTCCAAGTCAATCAGCAACCATCTTTGGTGGAGCTCAAAAACATGTGGAGGGTCGTTGGAAATTCTACTGGAAAAATGGCGGTCAGTAATGCTACACTGTAGCAACGTTCGCCGCTGGACCACAAACCAACATTTCCACAATTGTGAACATGGCCATTTGTCCACAGAGGAGGCACGGAAGAAGAAGTGGTTGATTCCTTCATCACCCACTCACAAAGCCATTGAAAAGATTGTATTTGATAAAACTATAACAAGAGATTTGAGGGGACTCACGGAATTCTGCCACACAGGAGATTTGGAGGTGTTCCACAATATGTGCCTAAAGTACAGGCCAAAACGATTGCATTTTGGCATGGAGGGCATGATAAATCGGACTCTTCTAGCGGTCTTGGCACATAACCATAATGTTGGCCGTCAACAAAGTAGGACGACCGGAACTTTAGGGACGCTTCGCTACAATAAGGCCTTCACTAAAAGAAGTAAACAATGGGTGATCAAACCAGTGTTTCAGGATATGCAATATGAGTTTATTGAGAGACTTATTGTTGATGTCCTAGATAGGCACATACATGGAGTTGTGAACGAACCTGTGCAGGGGACAACTGCATTGCCACCCAACATTGCCTCTGTTCCATGTCCACCTAAAGCAGAGCTCATTGAGAAATACACATCACGGTTTAAATGATTGTAATTTGATTGTCTGTTCTCTCGAGTCTCCTCATGTTGCAGGCCCATTGAATATGTGTATCTATGTAATGTGTAAATAAAAGTGATTGCTCCGTGTACATGCAATGTGTCTCTCCACCGTTGCCCCTCCCTTCACCGTGCAGTTGTGCGAACCACCCGGGTGTCACCTGTGACTTTGCTCTGGAGTCTCCTCATGTCGCAGGCCCATTGAATATGTGTAGCTATGTATTGTGTAAATAAAAGTGATTGCTCAGTGTACATGCAATGTGTCTATCCAACCTTGTTCATTTGCGCATTAAATTAAACCAAACAGTAATATAAATCATTTTTCGAAAAATATAGAATGTCTCCGTATTTATGGTTCTCTGGGGCTGCAAATGCACGCAGACAAAATGCAAAGATGGAGTGTACATTTCAAGTCCTGTGAGATGGCCTTACACTGAATGTAGCTAACTAGGAATGTGTGCTCGTTGAAAGTGAAGGTCAGCTGCTTTGATTTTTTGCTCGGGTGCCGGAATGGCCCACGACTCAGTGACAGGCCGGGACCATCCCGAAAGACTTCTTTTTGGGGGTGTGGTGCAATAACGTAAACGATAATGAATATAATTTCAGAAACGAAAGCCATTTAATGTTCGTTCATTAGAAGAAATAACGTCGGCATAGAAGGAGTGGTATTTCGGGGCTGCCCTACGCACAGACACAATGGAAAATGCAAATATAATGTAAGTAACTCTTTAGATGAGTTTATACCGCAATTTAATTACTATACAGTAGCTTTAAAGACGGGTTAAGTTGTACTTGTTCGTTCTATGTGGCATATTGTTTTGTACCGCGCACTATCTTGAGGAGAACCATCTCCTTTTACGGAAGCACCTCAAAACCTTCCTCTTTACTTCTGCTTTCTCTCTCCCTCTCCCCTGCTACAACTGGTCCACTCTCTGCGACCTCGGTCCTGGGCCCTTCCACTCTCCACCTGCACTGCCTCCCTGTCAACCCCTGCACTGGGGGACTGTCTCAGTATCCTACAGCCCCCCCTTCCCAGCACTTGTTCTGCACTTACCTTGCACTCGCCACCAGCTGGCCCTATGTATTTATTATTTTATGCTACTTACCTTGTACTCCACTTCCCCCCTCCCCTTCCCCTTGCACTTTTACCTTCCCCCTACCCCTGCACTTGCGCAATCTGAATGACACCTGGCCTAGTAGGATCGTTGTCTGTCTTCTCCTTGTTCCCCCCCCCTCCCGGCCTCGCCACGCCTTGAAACACTTGTGTATAGGCGCGTTGCAAATGCCATATTATATCATATCAGTAACGAAGTGGTCCACTGGCGCTCAGGCGGCTCTGAAAAAGGCGAAGGAGAGGGGGTGGGTTACTGGAAATGACGTATAATACCCAGTTGCACTGTCCTAGCTATGAAATAATTTCCCGACCTAATATATAAAATGAATAATTTTAATAAAGATCTGATGGTGAGACTAATTTCATTTTTTATGTTTTTAAAACAGGTACATCCTTCATTATTGTATGTGTCACGAGTACCAGACACCGGCGGATGGCTTTTACAACCGCCAGTTGCTTCTCCGCGTGAACAACGTTACCACCCTGACCATTTTATGGGACGATCGCCAAGTACAAGTATGCCCTTACGCTGTACTAATGGCTAGATGCAACATACATACCGTTGTGGTGGCCTAGTGCCTCGTTGTTGGAACAACCATGCGATTATCAGTGCGACCGAAGAGCTTATTTTATCGTAAACCAACACCCTGTGTACTGCACACGAACATCGCTTGCCTCAAGACGAACTATTTTGGATCGAGAGCAAAGAAAAATGCAAATCGCTGAATATTCTCTAAACATTTGATGTCAAATAAATGTACTTTACCAAATGTACAATCTTGCGGTTTGATTTAAAAGTACAGTTTCATATTCCGAATTGTGGCGCGCTGTGTTGTGAGCTGATCTGTGTTGGTTTCCGGGTTCTGTGTGGAGTCGCGTAGAAGACACCTGGGCGCGTTTGCATACGCAGCACAGTCACGTCACGGATAGAGGCGGGGAATATGAATGTTTTGATAAAGTCTGTTTCAGGGGCGGGGGATATGATTTAGTGCCGCAAACGCAGGTGAGCCAGGTCGATGGGGGGAAATGATAGGATTATCACAAAATGGCGGCTGATTTCGAGTGCATTAATGGACGAAAAGTCGGGTAAGGTCCATAGGAAAGTTTTCTACGATCTACCGATTTATGCTTAAAAACACATGGCCGAACCGTAGGGACAATAAAAAAAAAGTCCCGGAACTTGCCTTTAAACATGCTCCTTCGTGGAGTGGTATTTTCTGCTTCAGAACTATCTGACCCTTTGCTCATGAGCAGAAACACACAGATTACGTAGTAAGGAATGTTTCCCTGCTAAGAACACGAAATCCTTGCCGAGCCAGAGCTCCATGTCCCTCACAACAGAAAGCTGTCTCTGCTGTCTTTGCTAAAATAACTATGTTTAGGCTGAATGAAGACTTGCCATAACGTGTCATAATTGTCAATCACTGAACCCTAGCCTGCATGACATGTATGAAGGCGGGTCGAATTGCTTTAGCAAAGGATATGTCTAATGTACATATATATTGCTGCTTGAGCGCAGTGCACTCTCTCTCGCATCTCACAGTGTTTGGGAACACACGTCGTGAGGCGGTGAGACACAGTCGGCCGATTGAGAATACTTTGAAATAAACCAGACTTGTTTGGAAAACAAACCTCGCGTCTGACGTGTCATTTTAGTATATGGTTATTGTGCCTTAGTTTCCATATGTGGTCTTTATGGCCTAGCAGGTCTTAGATTTTAATTCCGGGGACTTGAACATATGTATGGCTGCAAGCATTATAGGCGTGCTAGAGCCTAGAACGGTTATGGACGGTTAACGGTTATGAAAGGATACATTCAGGCAAGAGCTATGGAGGTTCACTGAGTATTGGGTATATCCCCTGATGTTATGGTTGGCTTTAATGAATTGCGTTTATTTGAGGATGACATCGGTGTACCTATCAAAATCCTGTATAATGAGGACAGGCATTGGAAATACTTCCCGGCAGGTGACAACATGAATAAAAACACAATATAGGGGCTCGAAATGTATGACCTCATTGCTGACACATACAGCAATAAGGCGGCTCACAGGTGCCACTTACACTGCAACATGTGTCAGAGAGACGGTTGCGTTGTGACCAGTGAATCAGGTTTTAAATGTCCCCGGTGTAAAACATTTGCCCGGTCCAAAGACTGTCTTCAACAACACATTGAAAAAGCATCTCAAGGTACAGTCGTATGTCATCTTAAAACAGATTGCAGTTCCTGCAGCCATTTTATAAAGGCCAATCATGATTGTAAGGGTCGGATATGCCCCCGCTGTGATGTAGAAGTGGTCTCCTTGGATGTACACCAGTGTTATATGACCCACCCAAAATAAATTGCCAAAACCGAGAATAACATAATCTTGGATATGGAATGTATGCAAGAGACAGGCATACACATCCCCAACTATATCTATGCTAAGCATCTCACTCGTGAGGCCAGCTGAGCATTTGAGGGAATTGACTGTCAGCCGCTTCATTACCACTTTTCTGACAAAAAAATTCCAAGGGTATATCTTTTTGGCTCACAACAGCCAGGGCTACGATGGCTTCTTCATAATACAACAATTAATTATAGAGAGAGTATACATCAAACTGATAACTCAGGGTGCAAAGCTGAAGCTCCTCGCTGTTCCAGACCTTAAAATCTGCTTTATCGATAGTTTGAATTTTCTGCCCATGAAAATAAGCAGACTGCCTAAGGCTTTTGGTTTCCCGGGGTCCAAAGGGCATTTCCCATATTTAATACGGTCCAGAATCAGAATTATGTGGGAGCCACCCCCCCCCTATGGAGTGTTATGGGTCAGAATACATGATGCTTGATGACAAGGAGGCATTTCTTAAATGGTATACGGAGGCCTGCACACAGGTTTTTCATTTTAAGAGAGTTAAAAACCGATTGTTGTGAATATGTCAATATTTTTAGAACAGCCTGCACAGTTTGAGACTGCATCATACAACATGACCCGAAAGGTTCACACTATGGATGATCCTGAAAACCCTGGATGAAGATAAAATGTGTTACATATGTAGATCCCTTTATGTTTATCACCCTGGCTAGCATATGTATGCATATATACAAGCAACTGTTTCTAAAGTCTGAAACAATAGCACTCATACCCCCAGACATGTATAACGGAGGTCAAAAACGATTTTCCACACCCTCCATCCAGTGGCTAATGTATATGTCTGAGCAGATCAAGATACCTATACAGCATGCCCTGCGGGAGGAGAGAAAAAGATTGGCCCCTATTTTATACACGGCTATGATTCTTTAAATGGGGTGCAGCTGGCCTATGAGTTTAACGGGTGTTTTTATCACGGGTGTCCACAATGTTATAAGAAAGATGACCTCATCTCTGAGGTCTCTAAAAAGTAAAATTTCCGACTGCACCTCCTCAGAGGTACTCTGCCTTTCCTCTCCTTTCCCGAGAAGCTCATGGTATCACAAACTCTGGTTCTCTCTAGCTTGGACTATTGTAACAGCCTCTTTCTAAATCTATCTCCTTCTATTCTCTGCTTTCTGCAACTAATCCAGAACAGGACTGCAAGACTTGTCCTTGGTCTCAAGCCCTGGGATTATATGTCTCCAGCTCTGAAATCTCTCCATTGGCTCCCAGTGGATGCAAAGATTACATTGAAAACCCTCTGCATTGTCCACAAGGCTTTCTGGGGCTTGGGTCCAAAATACCTTCAGCTATCCCTCCGCAAATACCTCCCCTCTCGAGCTCTTCGCTCCTCTACCTTCAACTCCCCCAGGGTCAGTCGTTTTTCAAAGAAACAAGCTGGGGGTAGATCTCTGTTTTCGGCTGGGGCCTCTCTCTGGAACAGCCTCCCTGCCACTATAAAACTTGAGGAAAACCATCTCTGGTTCCGGAAGCACCACAAGACCTTCCTCCTTTCTTCTGCCTTCACTCCCCCTCTCCCCTGCTGATCTGTTCTCTCTTGGCACCGTGCACATGGCCACCTTCTGTCCTCCGGGTCCAGGTACATGCTCACTCTGCCACCCTCCCGCACTGCCTCCGGGCCACCCCTTGCACTGTGGTCTGTATCTGTACCCATACAGCCCCCCCCTTTTTCTTCCTGCACTTATCAATCCTACCTTGTCTGCTGCTATAAACCTAGCACTTGCAAATTGCTGGCTGCACTAAAACTGTTTGGTAAGCCTTTATTATTTATTGTTATTTATCTGTTTCTCCTCTGCTTCGCACTTTCCACTTCTCCCCCTTCCATGCACTTTTCCCCTCCCACTCTCCCATGCACTTGTGCGTTCTCAAAGTCACTGGGCCTAGTAAGATCGCCGTTTTGTTCTCCCCTGTTCCCCTCCCTTGCCTTGCCTTGCCTTGTCACGCTCTGCAACACTTGTGAACGAGCAAGAAAGAAATAAAATATCAATAGCAATATAACACCCTGATGGCGTGTACGTATGATCATCTTTACAGGAGAACTCTTATAAAAAAGAATTTTCTTGAGATCAGGGGTCTGTGCATTATTACGCTTTGGGAGCACAAGTGGCCAAAATGTTGAAACAATTCCCATTTAAAGATTTCTCTCAAGCAAAAGAATTTACCAGAACCCCTAGAACCGCGTGACGCTCTTTTTGGAAGTAGGAGTAATGCCATCAAGCTCTATCACGAAACAGCCCTGGTGAGAAGATACACTACTTACATTTTACCAGCCTCTACTCCTTTGTCAACCATTCAAAAACCTACCCTTTAGGGCACCAGACTGAAAAATGCACACATAGCGATGAGGAACGCTTGATCACGGGTACCTGGTGTACCGTCGAGTTAGAAGTGGCCTTGCAGAAAGGGTACCGTCTGGGGAAGATTTATGAAATATGGCACTTTGAGAACATCATGGTAGAACTCTTTTGCGTGTACATTCGTATGTTCCTGCAGAGCAAACAAGAATCTTCAGGATACCCCGAGGTTTGCGGTGACCCTGCATCCCACCAGAAGTACATAGATGACTATTACACACATCAGGGTATCCCGTTTAAGACCAGAATTCATCGAGAATAACCCTTCCAGACAGCAACAAGCCAAGCTGTGTTTAAATTCCTTATGGGGTCAGTTTTCTCAGAGAACAAATTTACCAAACAGCGATTATAACCGATCCTGACAAGTTGACAGCCTATCTTTTTGATGCAGGTTATTAGATTTCTAGCCTGCAGTTTATAGATGAGGAAACTGCATGGCTCTGTTGGAAATACGGCGAGGAGTACCCTACGTGTTCCAACAATATAAACATATTTATTGTGTGTTTCACAACCGCTCATGCCCGTCTGGAACTTTATACCGTCATGGATGCTCTCCAGGAGCGGTGTCTGTACCACGACACCGATGCAGTCATTTTTGATAGCGCCCCCGCTCAGGAGAATTCCCACTGGATGATTATCTGGGTAATCTAACAAGTGAATTAGCTCCTGTTGAGCACATTATAGAGTTTGTTTCTGCAGGGCCCAAAACATATTCCTATCGGACATCCTCAGGGGCAGTCTGTATGAAAGTAAAAGGCATCACTTTGAACGTCAACAACAAACAGCATGAAGATCAATTTTGACAGTTTGAAAGAGTTAGTGCGCGAGTACACTTTAAAAAACACCACCAAGGCTATTGTGGTGCAGCAGCCATCCATAGTGTGGGAGAAAAAGCGCTGGGAGGTTAGCACCTAGACACTGCAGAAGACATTGAGGGTCGCTTTTGATAAAAGGGTGCTCACAAACGACAACAAAACATTACCCTACGGCTACTGAAAAGGAAGCATTGCGCATGATGGAAACTCGCCTTCAACACACTTTTTCATGCGTGCTAGCAGGTCCTTCCAGCTGCGGTAAAAGTTATTTTATTAAACAGCTCATAGAAAATGACAACACAACAATTTCAGCCCCACCGGATAATGTCTGGTTTTATTTGTGCTGGCAGAACTTGTATAATGAACTGGCCTCTAAAATACTGCATCTGAAGTTTGTGGAGGGGTTACCAGATACTCTGAATGACGCCTGGTTGCTACCACCAAACCTTGTTAATATGATTATCGTAGATTATCTCATGATGGAGGGCGGTCAGAGCTCTGAATTGGAAAAAGCTATTATGCAGTATTCACACCACCGGTACCCTAGTATCTTCTACATTGTACAGAATTTATTCTACAAGGGCAAGGGCAACCGTTCGATAATGCTAAACGGTTTACATACAGAAGCCCTCTAGAAAAACCCGGTGAGGGGAAAAGCAGACCTCATTAGTACCCGCAACCGACCATCATGACGGCACGTATACGTCAGAACTACGCTCTCCTTAAAATGTTAGTAACGGCACCACCCCAGCAATGCAAGGCCATTCTGTGCTCGGCTTCCGATGATTTAGTATCGGCTGTAGCCGAGATTGCCTTCAATACAGTCAGGGGGAACGTCCTACTATCCGGCAATCAATTAAGTGTCTTAAAAAAGAAGAAGCTAATCCTCAAGAAACTGGGTAACAAGCGGGCCTCTATAAAAGTTAAAAGAAAACTTTTAAAACAATCCAGAGGCTTCATAGGAGTGCTCCTAGACCTTGCATTGCCGCCGATCACCAGGCTTCTAGGGGGTGGTTAATGGAGCACAGTCAGAAGATGCATCTGGATGACAGGCGTCAGCTGGATGGTCTGAACACCCATAACAGGGAAGAGCCTGATATTCGAAAATCAGCAACCCTCCTGATCGATTCTAAAATGCAAGATGTCCTACGCAGGCATAATTTATCAGACTACGACAAAGTTACCCTCTATTCATCTATTCTCCAGAAATAGATAACACATTTTAGACAAGCCGACAATGAGAAGAACAAACTAACATTGTACATGCCCCCTGAAGAGTCCATGAGCCTCTGCAACACAAGTCCCGGACACCCCGTTTTTGATCCCCTGGTAGCTAAAATCCTGAACACCATTAACCCCAGTTATCATAAGAATGATGAATTATTGTGGAATTATTGTGGAACAAGATGACCGGTGAGCAGGGGCTGGTACCCTGGAATGCAATGGGGAGTTTGTATATAAAGGCATGACTGTCAAAGGTTTAAAAGTCCATGATTTAGTTTGAAGCATTACCAACCCGCAGGCCTTTGGAAGACACAAAAAAACCTAGAGGCTGGGATCCATTCATGCAATCTGCTGCAGACTTAAACATTTCTGCCACTTTAGTGCAAAATATGGGGCATTGTGAACTGCTCGAGACATTGAAAGACACTGGTGTTAAAACCCGTCCGAGGATGTCGAGTCCCTAGATATTTCCTTAACGAGAAGAAAAAAGAAACCCAAACGTGAGGCCTCGTTTAGTGTGTATCTGTGTTTTTTCTTAATTTTAAGACAGTGTTTAACCAATGTAGTGCATATATATATATATATATATATATATATATACACATATATACACACACACATACATACATATATATGGGTTTATGTATCTGTTTTTATAAGTATACTCAGACCTGTTGATTAAACAAATGTGCTGTTTGTAATAAAATATGTGTTTATGTAAATGCTTTTATATCTATACCCCATACAACCTGTATAAACAAAGGTTCTGCTTGTAATAAAATAACATTAATATTTATACCAACCACATGTTTTGCATCTGATTATTTAAAGCATGTCTAGCACAACATTTTGTTTTTTAAAAATATTAAACAGTACACAAGTAAGAAGGAGATTGTTTAACAGTACAAGATGTTTTTATCTAGCCCTGTACACATATCTACTGGTTATTAACATACTTACATTTCTGACAAAAAATATATACATTTACAGGTGGCCGTCGATATTTACACTTGTTCACGTAATCCGTCACCATCCGATCATTTTGTCTGAGATCAAGAGAATAGGTTTGCATAACAGACCGCAGGGCGTGTTTCTCAGACATTTTAGATACAAAGTAACAAGCATGCTGCCCATATGTCAGGGCTTGTTAATTTGTATATTCAAGTAACTTTGGGTCTCACCCTAAGTTACTAGGGCAATCCAGACGTGGACCCCTTGCTCACTATTCTTAGAGAGGCACAGATCCACCCTACTGATGAGGTCCAACCAGACCGAAACACGTGTCTGGGGTTTCTGTTGGTACTCTTGTTCAGAGGAGAATTGCCTAGCATTTCGGTGCTGGACTGCCCCAGGGCAGGACAAAGACTGATATGTTTGGGACATTTCTTCTCTGTGAAAGATAGTGAGCTAAAGACTCTGGGTAAGTCTCTCGTAACCAGGACTAATGTCTGGCAGAGGGACTCCCAGGACCCCCCTTGTTAATTTGCATATTCAAGTAACTTTGGGTCTCACCCTAAGTTACTAGGGCAATCCAGACGTGGACCCCTTGCTCACTATTCTTAGAGAGGCACAGATCCACCCTACTGATGAGGTCCAACCAGACCGAAACACGTGTCTGGGGTTTCTGTTGGTACTCTTGTTCAGAGGAGAATTGCCTAGCATTTCGGTGCTGGACTGCCCCAGGGCAGGACAAAGACTGATATGTTTGGGACATTTCTTCTCTGTGAAAGATAGTGAGCTAAAGACTCTGGGTAAGTCTCTCGTAACCAGGACTAATGTCTGGCAGAGGGACTCCCAGGACCCCCCTTGTTAATTTGCATAGGGCTTCAGAATGCTGCACCTGGGCTCTATTATAATGTAATAGGAATGCTATATGTTTAACATAGTCCAATAGATCACCGTCATATATAGGGTGGTTTGGGAAACACCCCAGACTATCAAAAACAGTTATTGCACCAGCGTCTATAAACATAGCTATCCAATGTGTGCCTTGTTGATGGTGGGGATCAATGTTCACAACAAAGCTGATGGGCAGCTCACCAGGTATTTCCCTTAGAATGTTATCACACGAATACACGCCTCAAAATGTTTTCACAGCATGTTTGTCTTTACGCATGAAACGCATGATCTGGTAGGTATCCATTACATATCGTACAACACCTGTCGCTGGTTGTTGAGTTCTATGACCGAGTCAAATAGGGCCATAATAATGAGATTCACAGTACTTGGTAAATTTGCAGCAAACTGTACCTCAAGGCGTAAATTACCATTCCTAATCAGATTATAATGTCCTGATGATGCATTATCGGGTGTCAATCGAAAAGCCAGCAAGGTGTAGCCGCTGTCGTAGTTGTCACGTTGGTATCACAAATCCTTTATCGCGCATGTGCTTGCCGCTGATGGATACTAGCCCCACATACTCTCTAATTGTATTTTTCTGTTGAAAACTAGGGCTGTGCGCTTTGGCGGGTATGACGACTGCATCCTTAAAAAGAGCGGCCTAGTTAATGTTGTAATGTTTAAAATTAAAAGGATTGTTCACGTAATCCCCTGAAAAAGTGGTGTTATCCACAAAGCCAATAAGGATTATTTTAGGTAGCTGTCCCAAGAATAAGTTATCTTGACTGGCGACACGGCTGACCGCTGGTACACTGAAGATTTTCAAGGAGGTCCTCTCCATATGGTATTTCAAGTTAGATACTTGTAGAGCGTCAGCATGCACGAGTCTGACCATAGGTGACACATTGACCCTTTTAATGAATAAAATCGCTGATACTATTACCAGTTTGTAGGCTTCTGCATCATCACTGTTAAGACAGAAAGAGTCTTTATTTCGAGAGTTTAATTTTCAGATCAACACCATTCACCATCAGCTTCTTCTGGAAAAACAGTTCTGCGTGTAGACGCCCTAGTAAATCAAAGTTTCTACTACCTGTCACATACAATGGTCGCTTTATAAAGCCCTTGAAGTTTCCATCGAGAGCATGATCCTCCATATGCACCGCTGTGTCCTTATAAAAAAGCCCTGCAGTGAGTGTCATGCTGTAGTTCAGAATGCTTTCTATGTATGCTCTAAAGGCATACATACTGTCACTCTGTGTAATCATGCAATCACCTAGAGTGATGTCCACCTGGTTGAAAAGGGTGGCCACCGGATAGGCAATCGTGGCCACCTTTGACGCCGCACCGATAGCCGTTCCATCCTCTTGTTATTCTGCAGGTTAGTAAAGTAAGGTCATTCAAATCCAGGTACGTCTCCGTTGAGCCCGAAATATAAAACTTGATGAGGGCTAATGGTGATAGTGCCTCTAGGGGCGCAACTTCCATGAAAAAACGGTTTTCGATGCTCGTCTGGGTTGGGGGCATGGCAAACAGATCTAGTTCCGATTTCACACATTCCCTTTAGGCACAGTGGATAAAGGGCATTTTTTAGAAAATATTGATGCCGGATCTGTTTTTATTTCGCTTGACCGGTCTGTTCTTTGACGTGCGTGCTCTTCTGAGCGGCTTTAGTTGTTGATCTTTGTTTTTTATGAGGCTTCGGAAGCCCCCGCCTGCACGAAGCTTGCCTTTTTCTTTTTGCAGGGCTTTTACCCACGTAAATCAGACCAGAGCCCTTTTGTGCTGGTTGGTTGAAACAATTTGCGATGGAGGTTTTTGCAGTAGATACCACACCCTTAGCAATTGCGGCTTGGCTAACTCAAACCCTTTGCGCAGGAAGGGCATGGCTCTCTGAAAAAGACTTCTGAAAATATGGCCTAGACCCTCACCATACATCACCGGCGCGCCTTGGAAGTAGGACTGATTTCCATAACCGGCCTGTCTGCGGTAATAATCCCTATAAGCGTGTGGCTCCCCATAATTCTTCATGATCACCATGTTCTAACTGTCTCTCTCGCGTCTAGGGCGCATGTGTAGTTTCACCAGGACCTTCCCGTATTTAAATGAGACCCGATCACCCCTTATCTGTATGTTGATAGTGTCAAAATGATACTTAGAAACAAGTATATAATCAGGCTTCATGTATTGTATATTAACAATGCCGTTATTTTCACACTTGACTTGTGCGGTCTGCATCAGGGGTGCGTATGAGTCATCGACCCTTTGGTATTCTATATCGCTGTAGATCATGAGGCTGTAAAATGCACCATCAATATCTGCACGTGTTTTGTTTGTATTTTCAGTATTTTTTATATGCTGAACGTTCCCCAACACCATCGAAACTTTCCTGCTACATATAAATTCCACGGAAGATCGGGTGTTCTTACAAATACTTTCCGGCATGAGTTACTTTCAAACAGCTGTATATCTGCATATCGCACCAGACCTGATATCGATTTGTTGATAGTATCTAGCAGCGCTTGTATTGTGGGGTAAAAGCCGTGAATGTATCAATTCAGCAGGTTCTACATGTCTGATTGTATACCAGGAATCTGTTGTCCAGGGTGTCCCACGTATGGGGGTACTGAATCTCCATCAGCCCCGCTTCCCACTGACCTTGTCAATTAACAGGTTTAGCCAGTTTAACAGAATAATCCGATATTACGTTTTTGGGTAATATATCTAAAGAAGAGTTACTTAGCAAGGTGATATAAAAGCCGGCGTTTTCCATCTTCTTTTCGCGGAGCGTCTGTTTTTCAGATCCTCTAGAGATGCCGCGTTGACCCAACTGTTGAATTTCTCAGGCATCTCTGCCATTTTACCAGATGCTGTTTCTTAGACCTCTTACCTTTACTCTAAATCATTTTCTCAACCCTATAAAGACGCTGGGGATTGTCGACCACCTTTTGTAACTCCTCTGCAGAAATGAACGCTTACAACTTCACCAGCATAATCAGTCAGCTGACATATGTATAGACCCTCTTTCATGGCTGCTTTTGCCACTTTGAAAATTTAATCGGTAATGGACTGATGGTAGCCTTTTGTAAAGACACCTTTTAACTTGGATACTCGGATGTGGTCCCCTACGCGCAAGTCTGTTTTCTTGATCTTCTCCCATATCCGGCCAGCATACAGGTTTCACCACGCTGATAATGAGTTTTCAGAGGTTACAGAACTGGGAGGCATTTTAATAGACTGGTGGTAACTGTCATTATACACATAGATAAAAGTCTAATATATCCACATAGCATTGCGGATTATAGGCTGTGAAATATCTCCATAGTTTAGATTTCAGGGTTCTATTAAAACGTTCAACAACCGCCGCTTTAACCTCTGTGTGTTTAATAAAATGATACATGCTGTGTTGATTTAGAAGGTTTTGGAGGGGTCTACTCAGAAATTCCTTACCAGTGTCGGTTTGTAATTTTACAGGTACGCTGCCCTTGCTGAAGATATGCTTGAAGGACGCTGCCACTCTTGCACCAGTCTTATCCCTCAAGGCCTCTGCAAACGCGTATTTTGATATAACATCTATCACTGTCAGAATGTACCGTGCACCATCATTCAGCTTTTCAAGGTTACAAACATCCATCAGGTCAGCCTGCCACTGCGTGTCTTCCGCTGGGACAATGGAGATTCTTCTTTTAAAACATTTTCTAGCATTTCTTTGGAGGGTATATGGCTACTGGCCGGATAGCCATGTCTTAACAGCTCTGTATCACGCCGTAATTTTAGATAAAGCGCATCAATATCCCCATAACTCCGAACACCACATTTATCATGATAGCTTTTATGCAATCTTGAACGCGTGTTGTTATCCATTGAAGCACTACAAAAAAATAACCAGACACAGGGTTGGTGCATGCTGTTTTATTTAATTTTTTTATACTGTTGGTATAAATGTACGGGATGCTGAACCATTACCACCCCTGATATTTTATTGCTTGCATCATATAACTGCCCGCCTGTAACTCTGTAGACACCAGATACTCGCAGCATTTGACAGTTCAGAGGCTTGTAAAATACGGCCTTTAAGGTGTAGGAACCTTGCATACATTTCAGCCACGTGATGTTTCAACACGGTTCTAGGACACAGGTGTAAAGAACCCACATTGTATCGCAATACAGAAATGTATTCATCACACACCGGCTATCTTTTATACAGATTGCACTTTCACAAATCCACACATATTGAAGTTCCGACATAAAAACGCCACAACTGGTGTGTGCTGTTTACAGCTATTCTCGCCTTCAGCATAACGTATACAAGTTTTTTCCCCACACATGCGTCGGGGGTGTGTGTTCTCTCTCTCTCGTCCTCTCCCCCCTCTCCCCCCTCTCCCCCCTCTCCCCTCTCTCCCCCCCCCCCCCCATTTATCCTACCCCAAGGAGGAGTCCGTGAATCACTGGCTGAACCCGGAACATTGTTCTGTGAACTATGCCTCTTTTGAATAAGCCATGGTGGTAGTGGCAGGCATGGGAAGGAGGGCATTGCTGGCCAAGGTGAACATCGGATCAGTGTTCTGTTTATTGCCAGTGCACCCAGATAGTTTTCATCTGCTTGGATTCCAGTGGGAAGGTAGTTTTTCTGTGGATAACTGTATGCCCTTGGGTTGCTCAGTGTCATGTACATTGTTGAAGCATTCAGCAGCTTTTTGGAATGGGCAGCACGTAGGGTGGAGTAGAGAAAACAATGTACTCCCTCCCTCCTTGTTGCTGACACGTGTAAACATTTTTCAATCATGCGTAATTCTAACACAGGCTAGATCTGAATCGCCAATTCTTTAGAAGCGGGGGCCACTGGAGAAGTACATTGTCAGCACCCATAGAAAGCCCATAATCATGCACAGAAATAGCGATGCAAAAAAGTTTTGCAAACAAAACAAGTATCCCATGCAATCGATGAGATGGCAATCCCATAACAAATGGGAGGAAAGAAAATTACACTCAGATGAGGCACCCATTCTAAGATTACAGGGGTTTTTCAAAGGCAACACCACATCCCACTCAGTGCAGCCCTGAAGGCGGACTTAAGGATGTGGCTCAAATTCTTGGAAAGTTCAATGAGGTGCAGATTTTTGAGGACACCCTGGGAGACTAGTGTTGAGCTACAATTGTAGTCTGATGTTGCAGGGAGCGAGAGATTCGGGGTGATCCTGGGCCCAGACTTGTGTGCCCAAGGATGGCCATAGCAGTGGCACAAGAAGGGTAGGACAAAAAACAATGCTTCTGAAAATGTTTCCCATTGTGGTGTCACTCATGTTGTGGCCCAAGGAATTGGGTAACAAGAGAGTACATTTTTGGTCCAACAACAAAGATGTTGAGCAAACAATCTCCAGTCAGCGTCATGCCCGGCAGTACTTAGCCTGCTCATTAAATTGGCGAAGGTGTGCCTTTACATTAACATTGAGTTTAGGGCCCGGCATGCGCCGGGCACTGTAAATGTTTCTGCCGACACTCTCTCGATTTCAGTGGACCAAGTTTCAGAAAGCCGACCCGGCAGCCAGGCTGGAGGGAGCTAAGTTCCAGAAGGATTGGAGGCAGCTGGTAGCGTGGACAGGGCGCTCTGTGAGTTGGGTGAGCAATCGCACACACCAGACGTTAGGTTTAGATACCAGAAAAGCTACGGTAAATTCATGAGTGTAACTATGGCATTAAACTGTACAGAGTGCACTGCAGAGGAACAGGAACACGCATTTGTGGCATGGGCGCACAGGAAGGGAAATCTAAAAGCTGGCCAGCATCTCATCTGGCAGCGGTGGGTTTCCATTTCAAATTGGGAGGCAAAGCAGATCCCACTAAGGGATTCCTGGTGTGCACTTCCTGAAGGGCTGGACCCGGTCAGAGCCTACCAAAAAAGATGGGACATTCAGAATCAATAACAATTTTCTCTACAAAATTGTAAGGAAAATGATACAAGGTTTGTTGTTACCATTAATAAAAGTCATCCACAACTTGATACACCCTGAATTCCTGCAGCCAGGCATGCAGCTGTCCGCAACGTCCAGACTGCTTTGCAGCTCATTAGATGTTTGACAGTTTGAGTTTGGGGTTCCCACAGCAGAGCAATACGTATTGGCAAGCCAGTTCTGCGTGGGCCGATTCGCCATGACCATTTTGGTGGGAAAGTTTCGCCGCCAGTAGGTTTTGCTGCGAGGGATGTCGAAAATGGGCTGGAATGCTGGAATGAAGGATGCTGAAAAAAATGGGCAACCACCAGATGCTCTTTTATAGATGGCATTGATGAGGCAGCGACGTGGTGGGGGGGCTGAGATGGGGTGAGCGTAGAGCAGGAGAACAAGCCAGAAGAGTTCAGATTTGAAAGTATCATTCTTTGCGGCACCAGTCTCCCGGAATTCAAGCCGTGCAGCACCTAACCACTACGCCAAAGATGGACTAATGGTTTAGCATGAAAAAGTTTCATATTTATCTTGTACAAGACTATGTGAGCTCTCAAAACTGACTAGGCGGTTCGCTGTCGTTTGGCCTTGTGGTAATGTGCTGGGCAGTGAACACGGACCAGTGCTCTCATACCCTCATTAATATTTTTAAAAATAAAATAGCCGGCGAGTAGATATATATTTATTTATTAACTTTATTATATTGTTTACATCTGTAAAGCGCCTAAGCCCTGGGGCATCAGGGCGCTGTTATGCAACCAGTTACAGGCAGAGAAATAGGCAGACAGAAAGAGGGGCATGTCAATACATTTAAGTACATGTATATATAGTATATGTGCATATAAATCTAGGAACACTACATAATGTGAATCAATGTATAAACATAAATAGATAGTTGCCTACCTGTGCAAGAGCCCACAATGATGCATTTTTTGGATGATACCTGGAGGCAAAAGGTCTGAGGAGTGGGGAGGGGCTGCTAATTTGCTGGACTGTACTGGGCTAATGAGGCACTAACAAGGCCTTTTGCCGTCACTGCCATGGCAGTACTTAGGGAGGCTTGGTGCACTGACTGAGCTGTGACACACAGTGTCTGAAGGCCTGAGAAAAACCTTTCCTCAACTTGTCACCAGGAGAATGGCGGCGTACTTTTCAAGCGTGGCAAGCAGATGTTTCTCCATGAGGGTTACCAGTATATCTTGGATAGGCACAGCGAAGACTGCTCAAAGATATTCTGGCGCTGTGAGGAAAATCGTGAATGCAAAGCGCTCCTCCACACGGCCACAGTGGTTGACCAGGTGTTGAGTCGGATGCATGAGCATAGCCATGGGGTTGATGCTGCAAAAGGGGAAGTGTGCCGCATCCGGTCAGGGATCAACGAACGGGCACTGGGGAAAGTGGAGCTGCCAGCGTCGATTATCAATGGAACTCTGCAGGGGACATCAACAGCCGTACAGTGGGAGATGCCAAGAAGGACGCAATACGCAAGGTGATCCAGAGGTGTCACAATACAACTTACGCCGTACCACCTCAATCACAACACACAGCGGGGATCAGGATACCAGAAGCCTACAGGGTCTACCATCCCACACCAAATCAGCCGGAACGCTTTCTCCTTTGGGATTCAGGAGAGAATGATGAGAATCGCATTCTCATATTTGGCTGCGAGTCGCACAGGGAATGGGCTGGCGAAATGGAGAAGCTGTACGTAGATGGAACGTTCAGCCTGGCTACAGCACTCTTTGCGCAGATATATGTGGTGATGGCAAAGCTGGGAGGATTTGTGCTGCCGGTCCTCTATGTCTTGCTCCCCAAAAAGCAAAGGAGCACTTACCAGTGCATGCTTGAGGCGGTGAAGAACATGTGGGGCTAATCCTGATCCGGGAACCCTTTCAATGGATTTTGAACAGGTGGCCATTGGGGCGAAAAGAGCAACACCTCCAGGCATGCAAATACATGGCTGCCTCTTTCATCTAGCCCGCAATGTCCGCAAGAAGCTTGCTGCAGTAGGTCTACTACCAAGGTACAACACTGAACCCGAATTCGCACTGGCAGCACGCATGATCATTGCGCTTACCTTTGTGCCAATTCATGACCTAGACAGAGCCTTGGTCATAATGGATAACGCAATGCCTCCAGGGTTGGTGCCAGTCCTGTGCTGGTTCGAGGAGGATTACATAGGCCGCCGGAACCATGACCGCAGCTGCGTTGTGTTCTCACCAGAGAGGTGGTCGGTGTGAACTCGCCAGGACCAAGCACGGACTAACAACTTTGCTGATGCTGGCGACCGCAAGATGCAGGCTGAGCTTGGCATGGCCCACCCTACACTGTGGAAATTTGTAGATGGGGTACGGCTCATACAAAAGGGTAGAGACCAACTGTATGAGGAATACATTTGTGGTGATGCCCACCTGCAAAGCGGAAGAGGTACCTGGACCAGAACAGGAGGGTGTAGATCATTTTGGCGAGCGTGATGTTTTGGGGTACATCTGCAGTCTTGCCCACGAGTAGGCACATATCTATTTGCTGCAATTTGAAGGTGTTTGTGCACATTTGCCATAATAGACCCATCATCCATGAAGTACTGTGTGTTGGTATTGTCTTTTTATCTGGTTCATGTCCGCTTCCCTAGCTTTATGATTGTTGATAACTATTTACAGTGTTAAGAGTTTGCATGTGCATCAGGTGGCTGTGATAATGGTCTGCTCGCTGCTGCTTATGAGGCAATGCCTGAGCAACCTGACTACTGACCTGTGTTTGCTGTCTGCGCCCTGTGCTGCTTTTTTGGCCACTTGCCATTGCTTGTGGTGCTCTATATGGTGCCTGAACAGTGGTGGTGGGACCTACATGGAGATATATGTCAGACTAGGCCAGGGCCCCCAATAAGCGAAGAGAGATGCATGCTTTTCATTGGGGTGCATTTCTTTCCGTATACCTTTAGTTGTGGTGCCCCATTGAGAGCTTTTCTCGCTAGACTTGGAGCTCCTGCATATCAGACCCCCGCCCCACCACTACACAACTGCCCCCATGTTATTCCACAGGCTTTGTACATGTCTGGGTGGTGGAAATATGAGACAACCATACTATTTTCCAAGAGCAGCATTACAGGGATCCACAAAGTAATTGCGAGAGGTAGGGGATACAGAACTGAAGAGTGACATAGGCATTTTATTCAATTGGGATAACTTACATGCAATTTGTGCTCATTTATCATTAACATCCGTTTGGCCTTGTGGTCAAGTCATAAGTCTTACAGTTCTGCATAAATGCAAGAGAAGGAACCATCCAGGCACGGCAGCTGGGCTCCACTCCTAGCCTCTGGGGAAAAGAGAAGGAAGAATCCAGGCACGGCAGCGGGGCTCCACTCCTAGCCTCTGGGGAAAGAGAAGGAAGCATCCAGGCACGGCAGCAGGGCTCCACTCCTAGCCTCTGGGGAAAGAGAAGGAAGCATCCAGGCACGGCAGCAGGGCTCCACACTCCTAGCCTCTGGGGAAAGAGAAGGAAGCATCCAGGCATGGCAGCGGGGCTCCACTCATAGCCTCTCTTTTCCACTCATAGCGTCTGGGAAAAGAGAAGGAAGTCCTCATGGACACTACGTATTATGACACAAAGATCAACAAATTGCTTGAAGATGAAAACACCTATATTAAAATTGATCAAGACCCAATTAAGGATATTACTGAAATGTTAAAAAAGGTTCTGGATGATGCTGTAGACAAAAATTGGATCTCTGAAAAAACAAGAACATTTCTCTCCAATGAATACCCAATCACACCCGTCTTCTACGGGTTTACCGAAGATTCATAAAGACCTACAAACACCGCCCTTGAGACCCATAAAGGCTGGCACGGACAGCATCTTAAATCCACTGGCAATATATGTAGACAAAGCACTGCAACCAATAGTCCAAAGTACCCATACTTACTTGAAGGACACTACTGATTTTCTTAATCATCTTAACACATTGACAACCATCAAAGACGATGACATATTAGTCTCATTTGATGTACAAAGTGTATATACCTCCATTCCGCACCAGGATGGACTAGAGGCACTTGAGTGGTCACTACTGAACAACAACTGCGAAGCTAATAAAACTTTCATTTTGGAACTAAGCAAGATTATACTTGTGAACAATTATTTCTAAAACAAAACAGTTATACCTACAAGCGTCGGGCACGTCAATGGGATCATCCATGGCCCCGGCTTATGCAAACTTATTTATGTTTCATCTTGAGAGTAATCACATAATAAATGTAAATAAATGGCAAAATAATTTGATTACTTGGAAGAGATATATTGACGACATTTTCGTCATTTGGAGAGGTACAAAGGAAGACCTAGAAGTCTTTCTGAATTTTATAAACCATATTCACAATCAAATTAAATTTACTATTGAAGTGGGTGAAACCAAATTGCATTTTTTGGATGTTGAACTACAGATTGGTTCAGGAGGACAAATCATCACGAACATTTACTATAAATCTATAGACGTTAACAACTCTTTACATTATTTGAGTTACCATCCAGAACACTTAAGAAACAATTTGCCAGATAGCCAATTTTTGCGGCTAAAAAGAATAACATCGGATATGGAAACATTACACCAAGAAAAACAGATATTGGCTGAAAAATATAAACTGAAGGGATACCCCACAGAGATTGTTGAAAAGGCTAAAAACAAAGTATTCAGAAATAGAAGGAAGCATCCAGGCAAGGCAGTGGGGGCTCCACTCCTAGCCTCTGGGGAAAGAGAAGGCAGAATCCAGGCACGGTAGCGGGGCTCCACCACTAGCCTCTGGGGAAAGAGAAGGAAGTATCCAGGCACGGCAGCGGGGCTCCACCACTAGCCTCTGGGGAAAGAGAAGGAAGTATCCAGGCACGGCAGCGGGGCTCCACCACTAGCCTCTGGGGAAATATGTAAAAAAGTTACATATTTAAGTATGTTTTGGCGTGACACCGACATTATTTTTCTTTTAATGACAGTGTCATGCCAAAGCATACTGAAATATGTAACTATTATTTTTTAATTACAATAATAAATGATGGTGTTCAAATATGTCACTTGTGCACACGCCAACTACAAGATGGGGTTTGCCCAGAGGCTTGCATGTCCCCTGGCTCGTGACTAAATTGAACCTTTTTTATTTTTCTATTAAAAAAAAACGAATGGAATGTTTTGCACATTAAAAAAAAAATAAAAGGTTTAGCTCAGCCACCAACCATGGCACACCAGACTGTGGGGCGGAGCACTTAACCACAAGGCCAGAAGCCTCCTGTAATT
This sequence comes from Ambystoma mexicanum, assembly GCF_040938575.1. Classification (NCBI taxonomy): domain Eukaryota; kingdom Metazoa; phylum Chordata; class Amphibia; order Caudata; family Ambystomatidae; genus Ambystoma; species Ambystoma mexicanum. The sequence goes on along the minus strand of NC_090923.1, from coordinate 22,168,281 downwards.
TCAATGTGCACAAGTAACATATTTCTCCTCCGTAATTCAATATTTTAATTTGTTTTAAAAACATTGTTCAGGGATGCACACTACTTTTTAAAAAATACTTTCATGATGACTTCCCCTCGACCTTCAGTCCTGCCTCTCTAGCGACTTTATTTTCCCTGCTACCTCCCATTTTCCATCACCTACCGCTCTCCCCCTTTCCCTGCCTCTCTGCTTCCATCCCCCTGAGCTTTTTTTCTCTTCCATCCAGCTACAACCAAGGACAGAATTATGCTTTTGAATTTGGCGTGAGGGAGCTAGACATGGCTACAATATCTACCACGTCCCTCGTGCAAAATCGCCTACGCCAGAAAGGCTCCTGCACCAAAGTGGGTGTGGCGATTCAGCGAATGCACCTAACCGGCTGAGCTAAAAGAGGGTGCACCATCCAGCAGAGCCTACAGTAACAGAGTTATCAGATGTTGTACAATGATCTTCTCAGATACACATTTCAATGTATCATCTATTACCTCATAAACAGACTTTTACTGTATTGTTTTTTTTTATTCATCTATATAATGCTCCAAACCCTGAGATATCTGGGCGCAGTGCAAGTTACATAGGTTACAGGCGTTTAGACAGACATATTACATCATTTTTTGCATTATATGCAGTTTTAGTATACATTATTTACAGTTCATTAGTATAAAAGTACAGACAAAGACATGATTGCCAGGTAGGCAGGACGGATGTTATATGTATGTAGATTGCTGAATGAGTATGTAGGACAATTTTGTGAGAGTTTCTCGTTTCAGTAGTCAAGGGAGTGTAACCATAGTTTGGCACTATTCTAAAATGAATGAAAGGATGGTATAGCTCTTAAGGTATCAGGGATAGAGTTCCATAATTGGGCAGCTATGACTGGAAAACTAGTCCCTCCTGATTTTTTCAGTTTAAATTTCAGTATTCCGAGACAGTTAGTTTGCGCCTTTCTGATTGGCCGTTCTGAGGTGTGCCTGATGAATCTATCCATAAGGAATTGATGACCTTGTTGGCGAGACATTTGAAGGTGAGGTTTAGAGATTTCAACTTAATTCTGTCATTTATGGACAGCCAATTGGTAGAATGTCTGATGTGGTGAGTTTTCAGGATGCCTGTGGCAGTTATCTAGGCGTTATTTTGTAGTATTTACTGCATCAATAAGCAAACCTACATAATATTATAAAGCTCCCTGTCAAACAACCATTGTCCTTTAGCGTATCAATGTTGCAGGTTGGCATTGCAACAAGGGACCCACCGGCAACCTTAAAACGCAGTGACCTCCTTTGTGATGTTTTTGCCAGTAGTTGTCCATGAGTGGGTGACTGATATTGACGCATATGTTTGCGATGCATAAAAGAATGTTACATTTCCTTCTGTATATCTTTGCTGGTACTTCCAGATTACACAACCGCCTTGGACATTTAGTACCCAAATGCTCTTTAAGTAACACACGCAATAATCGTACACATACAACAGCGGGTTTCACATTCAATTGATCACTTTTCTGCAGATGTTTTTTTTATTTCCTGCAAATAAGCATAAATACGTATGAAAACATCTACAGTCTCAATCGACGTATGTCAGTTTACGGGGCCCCATGCACGTGGCTCTACCATACTGCCTTTGATGTACTTTATCCCCCACTTGCAAACTGTTTTCTCAATAGTGCTTCTAGCACACATTGGAAACCGGTCTAAATTGCTTCATTTTCAACAGGGGTTATTCGCTATTAATATGGCCCACAATGTATTAGATACGCATCATTCAGTCCCTATGCTGGTCCTTAGCTGTGTTAGTGACTGTCAAGCCCATAATTTCTACAAGTCATTTAGAGCTCAGCATACGACTTATTTTCCATAGCAAATTACCCGTGTAAGCTTTTTCCAAACACTCGTGAGCGTCAGGGGTCATCAATTTCATGACCTGAGCACCATCTGTGAAAGTGTTTTAAACAAGTTCACACAAGTCGAACCTGAGGTACTTGCACAATCCGAGCCTCTTGCTGGTTTTTCTATGTTGCTTGTCAGTGGGGGTTGGTTAGCAGTCGTGTTAGGGGTTCCTCCTGTGGCAGTATCAGAATCTGAACTGCTGTTATCTGTGGATGGATGGGTTGGTCCGTGGTGGTTGAAACTCATTTTCTACCCAAATGTAAATCTCATGTTTCTCCTTCCTGATTTATCTTGCCACCAAATCGATTGTATGCCTCTAAACGGTTGCTGATATCCGTGAGAATATCTGACAGTTTCTGCATCTATTAATGTCGTAATTTCTGTAGATTACTCTTTATGTTTCTTTCTCAACCGCTAATTCTTTAACAGTTAATGTTAGTTCAAGGGAGAGTTTATTTAAAATGAAGTCTTTATTTTCCTTACATAAAGTTGGTCTTAGTGGTATGCAGAGACCTCGAGGAATTCTTTGAAGTATTGGCCTAATGTCACAGCATGCCGTTTCCTATTTTATAAAATATTCCAATTGCTTAATCTTTTTCTGTGGGTCAGCGTGTTGTGTTCGATGGGTGTCTGATGTAATTCAGAATGGCACCCACATCTTCGGAAGAAAATCCGAGTGTCGTTGCTCTATGTTCTGTAAGATGTTCAATGTCTTCATACAACATTTGTGTGTGTGTAATCTCTTTCCAGTTGTCCGTTCATTTAGTCTCAGAGGTAGTTTAATTTTTATTTTTCTGAGTTGTGATATTTGTCTAATATCACTATTGCAATTTATCTTCCTACTTGATTAGGTAAAATACAAGAATAACCTTATATATCAATGCATCTCCTATGCCTGCATTGTGCAAGCCTCTTTCCAACAAGGCCGCCTGCACTTTCCATCAAAATACTGAATGAGCCATCCTTATCCTTTATGTCTAGTGCAGTCACTATAGCAACTTTATGTATACATGAGCTCCGCGCAAGCGTACTATCGGCATCCCGCTTGCAATGCCATGATCAAGCTATTTATTACACCACAGCCATCGAGCAGGATAGTGTAGTACTTACAGCGCGGCATGAACCCGGCAGTGCGTTAATGAGGAAAGATGCTAGTTTGTATGGTCATAGAATTTCCCCAGACACGATGATCGTACAGATCAGGACTACAGCAGTGGTACTCATCTACCGTTTTGTGTAACGTTACAGAGTACGTCTCTCACGATACCTAACCAATCTAGCAGTTTAAGGGACTGCATTGCAGAAATATCAGTAAATAGTGGGTAAGATCCTCACAACCTCCACATGTGGGATAACAACATTGACACAATGATTTAGCAATTGAACATGTCACAAAGGGCTTTCAAAAAAATGGCACAACCTTTCAGTAGGGATTCACCCTAAGTAGCATTACAGTATTTTTTACCAGCAGCTATGGTTAGCCCAAGTATCCACGAAAATTCAGGTGACTGGGCACTGAGTAGGGAGACCTCACAGAGTCCTATATAGAACCAGGAATGTGTTATTAGCTTACAAGATGTATACTATGAGTTTACTGCTATTGATTTATGTTCTCCATCTCTCTCCGATTGCTTTTTTGTAAATGTTGTTCTATTGTTGTCTGTCAAATGTTCAGTTATATGTCCTGATTGTATATTTACCCATATATAATCTCAACATGTGGTTTTTCGTGATACTATAATATGCGCCTTATTTTCTTTGTGGCGACTTGACGATATGTCTTAACAGATTTTTTGTGTTGATTGAACTGATAGGACTATGTTGCTGATCAAATTGAATAGAAATGCCCTAATGGACTAAGAAGTCTGAAATGCATTGGCAGCTATTTGCATCCACAAATAAATATTACAAAAAAAGGTAGCAGGCACTCCTCTCCAGAAAGAACATGGCATGAACGTGTTCTGTGTTTTTTTTCCCCACTTTGAGATGAGAGTTTGAAGCCATCATTTTTGCTCAAAACAAAAACCACAGACAAGGTTATCATGCCATGTTCTTTCTGGAGCGGTCCGCCTACCACCTTTTTTGAAATACTTGCAAGGAACTTGGGGTTGGTCACCCTGAGTTACCTGGGGGAACCCAGACGTGGACTCCCTGCTCTCTGTGCTCAGAGAGGCACTGCTCCACCTCACTGATGAGGCTGAACAAGGCTGAAACATGTGCATGGTGTTACTGTTGGTACGCTTGTTCAGAAGGGAATTGCCATAGCATTTCGCTGCTGGACAGACGGATATGCAATCTTTTTTTTTTTTTAATTTAGCTTTATTGGTTTTACAAAAAACAAAAAGAAGCAAACAGTATTCAAACAGGATCATACATCTGCCAGAGGCGTAAGTCGAACAGACAATGAATAGTAAAAACAGTATACTAGATTCTCTTGGTAGTGCGACAGTCCCGGTTGTCTGGAAGAGTCTCATCGACTGTTCGCCAAAGCCCACTCCCACCCCTCTCCCCCACTTGGGTGAGTGTATCTCACAAGTACAATAGTTTGACAAAAGTGTTAGTATCATATGATTGACACAGCGTTGCATCCGATAGTACCATGGTCGCTGGAAGTAAGGGTCTCGTCCTTTGTAGTGTTCCTTAGGTGTGGCTTCATTCGGTCGGGTTTTTTGGGGGCTCCTCAGGTTGGAAGTCATGAGTAGGCATGATATATGTATTCTTGAAGTCCATCCATAGAGTTTCGCATTTCACTGATTTATTGTGCAGGGAGGCAGTGATTGTTCCCATTACATAAATTTCCGTGGCCAATTTAATCCATTCGGTCTTACCTGGAACCTGAGGGGATTTCCACTTGGTCGCTATTAGGGCCCTCGCAGCCAGTAATAGCTGGGGAGCCAGGCCTTTGACCCGGAACCAATCCTCCTCAACTCTCTCAAGGCCAAACAGGACAAGGAGTGGGTCAAGTTCTCTATGGATGTCGTCTACTTCTTTGATCCATCCCAGGACTTCGGTCCAAAACACTTTGATGCGCGGACAGCTCCACCACATGTGCCAGTAGTTGGCAGTTTCTCCGCAATTTCTCCAGCACTTTGGGCTCATGGACTGGGACATTTTGGAGAGTCGAAGCGGATCGTATTGCCATCGGTGTAGGAGTTTCATTGCATGCAGCTTATATTGGTTGGATATGGAGGATTTAGGCGCAGCTCTGCACATTAATTCCCATTGTTCCGGAAGTATCTCTTCGCCTAGGTCTTTTTCCCATCTGGTCCTAAGGAGTTCTGTGTTCCCGCCACCTGCACACAATAGTGTTTGGTACATTATTGAGATAAGGCCTTTCATTTCCGCTCTAGAGTCCAGGAGTTTCTCAAAGGCGGTGAGATCTCTTCTCAGTTTTTCCCCTCCATTCGGTTCTCGTTAACACCCCTTTTAGCTAAATGAAGTGGAACGTCGATAGAGTGCCTATCCCCAGTGCCGTTGTCAGTTCAGGTAGTGCGATATACTCATCTCTTTTCTGGAGGTGTCCCACCCTCTCCAGTCCTGCCTCGTACCATGACTGGAACCGGTCTAGGTTCGGGATTTGGTAATTTATGCCAGGAGACCACAAGTGACTGAGCGGGGATGGCCAGGTGGTGACTTCGCGCATCTCTTTCCCAGTGCGCCATATAGCCCATATGGTGGATAGTATGGGGTGGTGTTTAATTCTCTTCTGGACCCGTTGGTGTGGCGACCACAGCCACTCCGCCACCGTGGCGGGGGACAAGTAGTGGTTGTCCATCTGGACCCATTGCAGGTGTTTGTGGTCTCTGAAGTGTGGGAGTAGGACGCGTAACTGAGTGGCATTGTAGTATTTTCTCAAATCGGGAAGCCCTAATCCACCTCTGTCCTTGGGGAGAATAAGCGTGTCATATGAGATCCTCGGTCTTTTTCCCTGCCAGAGGAACCGCAGCATGATCTTACCGGCATCCACAAAGAATTTTTGGGGTATCTCTATCGGTAGCATCTGAAAGGGGTAGAGGAAGCGGGGGAGGCATACCATCTTGACGGCATTGATGCGCCCCAGCCAAGAGATTGTCAGTTTGCTCCATTTCTCAAGGTCTCTCTCAAAGCTTTGAAGGAGCGGGGGGAAGTTAGCCTCATATAGTTCGCCTAGGGTTCTGGTGATCTGTATGCCCAAATATCGTAATATTGTGTGTTCTACCTTGAGTCCTAAGGGGAGGAACTTAGTGTTGTTATCGTCTGGGGTACCTTGGAGTGGAAAGAGCATGGATTTGGACGTGTTTACTTTAAACCCGGAGAACCGGCCATATTCTTTTATTAGATTTAGGGCATGTGGTATGGAGGTCATTGGTTTCGTTAGGTGTAGAAGGATATCATCAGCATACAGCCCTGCTTTGTATTCCATCCCTCCCAGGCGAATTCCCTCTATTCGGGGGTCGTTCCTTATCTTTTGGGCTAGGGGCTCCAGGGAAAGTGCAAACAGGATCGCGGACAGTGGGCATACTTGTCTGGTCCCCCGTTGCAATTCAAACCATCTGGAATATTCCCCGTTCACAAATATTGATGCTTTGGGAGAGGTGTATATTGCTCGCACTCCATCGCGGAATTTTGAGCCTATCCCTACTTTCTGGAGTACTACACCCAGGAACTCCCATTCCACCCTATCGAAGGCTTTTTCTACGTCGATCGATAGGAGGGCCCGGTCATCTGCTATACTGTGCCCTGCGTGGACAAGGTGTAGGGTTTTACGCATTGTGTCGGCACCCTGCCTCCCCAGGATAAATCCCACCTGGTCAGGGTGGACCAAGTTGGGCATTAGAGTTTCCAGTCTGGCTTCCAGTACTCGTGCGTAAATCTTCGCATCGAGGTTGAGGAGGGAAATAGGGCCGTATGACCCACATAATTTGGGATCCCTACCCTCTTTAGGGATGACAGTTATGAGGGCTTTCCTAAAGGAATCTGGTGCAATCCCTGAGCTCATTATCTCATTAAAGAGCTCTGTGAGAAAGGGTGAGAGCTGCTCGGCGAAGGTCTTATAGAAGCCGGCCGTATAACCATCCTTGCCCGGTGACTTCCCCAGTGTAAGCCGTTTGATCGCCTCTCGTGTCTCATGTTCGGTTATTGGGCTATCGAGGAGTTCGGACTCTGTGTGTGATATTGTGGGCATAGTAATTGGGGACAGGTAAGCGGATATATCAGGGTGAGCCGCAAGCAGCTCAGAGGTATATAGGTTTTCATAAAAGGTGGCGAAGCTCTCGGGTATCGAGTGGGGTGGATGTATCGCGGGGTTGCTGGGCTCTTTTATCTCTTTCACCTTGCGTTCTTCCCTCCTTTCCCTGAGCCTGGCGGCTAGGAGTGCATCGGCCTTATCCCCCTTCTCATAATATGTCTGTTTCAGGAATTGTAGCTTCCTCACCACCTGTCCATGTTCTAACAGCCGTAGTTCCTCTCTTTTACGTTGGGCCATGTCGAGTTTGGAGGGGTCCACCGTCGTTTCGTCTCTTATTTCCGCTTCCAGCTGGTATATTTCTTTGCAGAGTTTGTTTTCTACAATCTTACGCTCTCTCTTTTTAGAGAAGCCCTCACGTATTAAGATACCTCTCCACGTGGCCTTCCCCGCTTCCCAAATCACCTGTTTGGAGACCTCCCCATTGTCATTCGTCTTGAAATATTCCTCAATCTCGGTTTCCATTTCATTTCTGAACGCCGCGTCGGTCCAGAGGGACTCGTTGCATCGCCAGGATCCCCCAGCGGCAGGCAGGTCGTTCCAGTCGACGTCTGCTAGGACCATGTCATGATCTGTCCATGTTGTCGGGATAATGTTGGTATAACTTGTTGACCTTGCAAGGTCAGGTGCGAGGAATATATACTCTATGCGTGAGAATGTGCGATGGGGGTTTGAGTAGAAGGTGAAACCCCCTTCGTCAGGATGTTGTTTTCTCCACACGTCTCGTAGATCGTAAAGTTCCATCATGGCAGCGAATTCAGTGCGATCCCTCCTATGCTGGGCCCGCGTATCGGGGTTGCCGGGCTTCCAGTCAACAGTCGGGTTCACACACCGATTAAAGTCGCCTCCTATAATGAGGTGGCCTGCAGTCTCCAGTACTATTTTGGGAATTGTCTTCTGAAGGAATGCAGCTTGTCCGTTATTAGGAGAGTATATAGTAGCGATTGTGACCTGAACTCTTGCGATTTTTCCCACTATCAGGAGGGTTCGTCCACTCACATCTGACCAGGTCTTTTCTATCTCAAAGCCTACTCCTTTCCTGATGAGGATCCCAACTCCTCCCTTCCTGAGTGGGCCAGAGCCCCAAAATTCCAAACCCCCCCGTTTCCCCAGGACCGCTCGCTCCTCTCCTCTGGCAAATTTCATCTCTTGTATGAGGAGAATGTCAATGTCAGATCTTCGGAATTCCCTGCGCACTAGCGATCTCTTAGTAGGGGAGTTCAGTCCCTTCACATTGATAGTCCCAATTCTGAGGAGACCCTTGCCCTTAGACTTCTCATGTGATGCCATCAGCGGTTTGGAGACGAGGGTCTCTCACCATCAGCGAGCAGAGGGGCAAGTGGGTGCCCTGTGTCATCTTGGCTGTGATACTTTGAAGCAAACTTATGGTTATCTGTACATGTCCCAAGTGTTCGTTACCTCTCTCCCCTTTTCTCATATTCCACCTTAAATGATGGTGCTCGTTTGAGCTTGCAAACAGGGGGTGCTGCATTGGCAGCTGTTGATAGCGTCCGGGACAGACTGGATAAGAATTTGCAGTCCGTCGGCGGACCATCAGTGGGGACCATTGACCTATGGTCCCGAGCAAATTTACCATCGTAGCTTAAGGGTGAGCCCCCATCTCTTCCCCCTTACCCCCAAACATTATGCAATTTTAACAGTAATAACCATAAAGTTATGAAAGTTTCAACGTTATGTGTGGCTTTCAGGACTTTCCACTGGAGTCCACTTCATCTTCCATTCCTGGGGGGTGCTTTGTCCGCAGCATGTGATTCCGCTATGTTGCATCCCTCGTGGGAGACATTGCCCCGTGTTTTAGATGTGACTGTAGCTAGTACAATTCCAGCGCTGTTTCTTTTGGTTAATTATGATCGGGGGTGTTGTTGGGGCGTCTAAACTTTCTTGATCCCTTTACCCTCTTACGCCTCGGGTCCTGGAGCTCCCACTGCGATCCCGGTCGTCCGTCGTCGCCGCCTTCCTTGCTCCGCGGGTCCGCACCGAGGAGATCTGCGATGCAGTCTTTGATCTCGTCTTCAGAGCGTAGAACTATTTTCCTGCTGTCGTGCTCGAATGTAAGCGAGAAGGGGTATCCCCATCTATACCTTGTGCCCTGATCCTTGAGCCATTTCGTGAGGGGGCTGCAGAGGCGTCTCAGGGCTAAAGTTAACGAGGATAGATCTTGGAAGATGGTGATTTGAGCGCCTCCCATTGTGAGCGGGACTCCAGACCTGGCCTTCTCCAGAATTCTAGCTTTGTCTTGATATCGGTGAAACCGAGCCAGAACAGACCGCAGGCCGCCTGTTGGTCCACCGGCTCTATGTATGCGTTCGGTTTTGGGCTCGTCGATGTCTTCATCGGCGGTCAATATTTTAATGATGTCGTGAATGGTGTCTTTGAGATCTTTTTCAGTTTCACCTTCGCGTTCCGGAATACCGAAAAAGCGGAGGTTGTTTCTCCTTTCTCTGTCATCCATCTTATGCCTCGCCTCAACTTCTCTTTTTTCGATGTTTCGGATCCGTACGTCCATCTGAACCTCAAGGGTGTCGATCGAGGCCTGGTTATTTTCCACACTTTCCAAGCGTTCTTCGAATCTGTCCATCCTCTGTGTGATTTTGTCAATCTTGCCGCCGAGGTTAGCTCCCATATTTTTTATTTCGTTCAATAGTGTGGCGATGTCACCTTTGGTGGCGGCGGTACCCGCTTCTGATGGGTCCGTGGTCACTGCATCTGTAGATCCGCAAGGCGAGACGTACGGTTCGTAGGCAAATCTGGCCAGTTTGTGGCATAGGTCCATGCGACCCAATCCTGGGTAGAGGAGGCACACGCCCCTGAGGAGGGGGGCTCTACCCTCTATGAGGAGGCTCGGATTGTGGGCTCTGTATTGTCTCCGGTCTCCAGGACTTCATATGATGTGGGGCAGCTCCGACCCTAAACGGCGGATATGTGTGGTTCTGGGGTGCGCAGTTGGAGGAAGTCCAACGGCCGCTCTTCTTCCTCCGGCGTAGTATGTTGTGCAGGTCGGGTCGGAGGGTCACGCGTGTTACGTAGCACCGTCAGGCACGGGTTCTGGTGTCGTGGAGTTTTGCGTAAAAGTCTCTCACTCACCCCGTGCAGTCGCCCGGTATCCTTGGAGTCTTTGGGCACGCTATCTCACGCGGGTGAGGGATCACCACCACAAGTTTAGGTCACAGATGCGCACCATGGGTAACGCCCATCGCACGGGCCGGACTACGCGAGACTTCGGGTCCTCCGTGGTGCAGTGATTAGGCACTTCTGAGACTGCCGAGTTCTCGGTGAAAGCGGGTCCGATTTTCATCGGGTTTTCTCTCAGTTGCGGGGGGGGTCCGTTCAGATCACAAAATTCCGAGCTTTCGTGGGGGGGGAATCCATCAGAGGGGGCTCATTCCGCTTTTCGGGACCACAGGGACGGAGCTCAGCAGGAGAGATACTCATCCGCGCGCCCCCTGGTGGCCAGTCCCTGATATGCAATCTTTTCCCATCTGTGAAAAAAAATGTGAGCAAAAGTATGTGCTGCAAACTCACTCATTTTTTCCCACTCAAGTATGTGGGAAAAAACACAGAACAGGTGATCATGCCATCTTCTTTCTGGAGAGGAGAGACTGCTAACTTTTTTGAAATTTTTGACAAATAAATAATATAATTTTAAAAAGCACCTTAAACAAATGTTTGAGTCTACTTACGAAGAAGTAACCTACACATGCAATAGGTCCAAACACATAATTAACTGACCAATCAAGTCTACAGGAACCACTGGAGTGGTATTAAGGGTGTGCAGCCCACACCAAAGGCTAATTAGCCTAGGTTTTTTTTATCGCTATCAAGGTTGCTTGCTTAACACCCCCTCATTGAAATATGGATCAATATTTAGATATTCTTATATTCCCAACATGCTATAATTATATACAAACAAGGTAATAGTGATGTGTACCTTATCACTTTCTTTTGTCCAGAGATTTTGTTTAGTAGAGTACTTAATTTTGTTTACTAATGGACATGTTAAGCTACTGAATGAGTACTTTATTTACAATATGGCAAACTGGATGCATAGGCCTTCGATAAAAGTAATCCCACCTACAGCCTACTTCAGGGTGCAGAGTTTGCAACTGGAGCTTGCCATTGAATAGTGATAATTGTCTCTTGGGGGGTGAATGATGGTGTGCTGTTTGTATGTTTAGAATTGAGTTGGGTTGACTTTATATAGCAGGCCAATAGCTTGCGACTTGGTGGCTTAATCGCTCCTCTTCGGCTTATCAGCTTCAATATTGTTTGTCTTGAAATCTTTTTTTGTTTCAAAGTAATGCCAATACATTTGCACAATCCAAAAGAATGTCTTAGGTTCTCATTGTTGTGCATTGCGATACTTGCCCATTCAATATGGGGGGTACTAAAGCAATAATACCACCCTTTTATGGAACATGTTTCTTTTAATGTTTTAGTATATCACCCTGCTTTATGCTTGGAGTTCTTTCCATGCCCCCTCTATAAAACAAAATGATTGAAAGTCAAACAGTAACACGTTTCTACCAACACACCCAGTGAAGACATTTACCCACATGCCTTGCAGACCACCAAATGTGTTCATTGCGTTCTAGTATTTGTACTGTTAGCCCCACACTTTCCATGCACAAACCGGCCACATACCACAGTGCACAAAAACACAGGCATGTATGAACTCCTCACTAAGCCCGACTGGGCAGACAGGCCTTTTGTACAGAACTGACTTATGTTCCAGTCTAGGGACAGTCGGCCACTGTTTGTGTGGTCCTATGTTCCAATCTAGCTACAGTTGCCACTGCTTGTGTGGTCCTTACGGTGAGGAAATATTCACTAACATGAAGGAAAGGGTCTCTTCTCAGAGGTTTCTACAATCACCTAACTTTTGCATGAATTATTTAATCTTATTATGTGTTGTGAACAAAGTGAACACGACTGTAACTAAGAGGTGATACTGAGAATATCAAACATGGAGGTGTTCTTACGTGGGACTACTGGCATATATATTGGTACAGCCACCATGGACATGTTTTTGCACAGCAGCAATAGTGTCTTTTTACACTGTCAGAATACTAACTAATATTGTGGGGAAAGTGATCAGGAAAAAGCATCAGGAAATTCTCCTGGGCACGGTTGGCTTGCCAGGCATTCATAGGATTTTTTGCATGATACCCTCAAAATTGAGGATTACAAACTCATGCAATCCACAAAGTCATGCAATCCACAATTATTTTGTATTTAGATCAAGTAGCAACTACGTTCCTTCTCCATCTTCTGCACCATCCACTGACCCACCCGCAAAGGGCAGTCCACCAGGAATCGGGTACCTTTTCTTGGACTATTGCCTACACAGGAGCATCCGTATCTGCCGTATATTTATATAATGAAGGGTGCATTCGATACTTGCATCATGTAAGCATAATTAGTCTACATGTTTTCTTGAGCGATCAACCTGTCTGAGTTTTATATGGAAATGGGTGACCAGAAGCATTACTGACGATGCCCTCATTACCTGGAAGACCAGGCCAATGAAATACAACTACCTGGAGGAGAGGAGCAAGTAAAGCATCTATTAAAAGAAATAAGATGAAAAAACCACCAGCAAAACAAATATATAATGTTTGGTTAAAGATGGTACTTCAGAGAAAGTACCTGCAGCAGAAGGAAGGACCACAGAGAAGCAAGCAATTACCAAAAGAGCTGCTCTGCATCCTTGTGGACTTGCAGAAGTGTCTACAGTTCTAGCACTTTCTTTTTCTCCACTGTTGCCACATGTGCACCTTGCAGAGGAGCTACCAGTTAAATGTGGAGACAACATAGGAAGGTTTGGGAATTAAGAGGTATTGACACCTCCACAATGCATGGAGCGTTTCTAAAGTCCAACACTTTTCCAAGGCCTGCGTACCCCACTAAAGCACCTCTCAATGCTAGGTCACCTTCTGAAAGCCTGAGGGCTGCACATGCTCAGGTGTAAGCCATCAGTCACCACATTTTGCAGCCACAGCAAGGGCCTCTATACTACACAATGACATCAGGGTCTGCAGCAAGACCACCTGACCAATCTGCTGTATAAGCTTTTCCAAGCAAATAGTTCTGCTAAATCATCCCTAAACTAGAGTATTGAAACTAGACAAGAAAACCAGGTTTGTCAGAAGAATAAAAGCTGGGCCATGCCTCCCCCCATATGCCCATATGGTCACCATGTTTCTTGGCCACCAGTTGGCTCAACAGAAGATGAATACAATGTACACTTCTCCCAGGGAGACTGGAGAGGGTGTTGCCACATTGTGTGCCAAATGCAATGCACCGTAACTTCCAGGCTGAATCAGTGCTAGGAGGTCACCAAAATACAGTGCCAGAGAGGACACCATAGAATAAAATCACTATCAAGTCACACCGTAGGCCCATATAGATTACACATACACCATCATGTATATGATGTGTGCAGGAACAGTCCTACATGGGCAGTATGCATATCCTAGTCCAACTGCGATAATCAGTGCTTTGAGAGGAAGTATGGAATCCTCATTTGGAAAATATGGATCTGTAACCATGGATCGGCGGATTAGCTACTAATGGAAAGGGATGACCATGTGATTGACAGGTATGTGATTTGAATAACTGCATTGCAACCATGGTAATTGGCATTAAAATGTGTTGTCTTAAAGCTTGTCCTATGAATTACTGCTGCTCCCCTTGTCACACACATGCTGAAGAGAATTACTCAGACTTGTCCTGATCATAGTTTAAAGGATTTGACTTCGTAATGGTTTCCTATTTTATGAATAGTCTAATTGCACAATTCTAAATCATTTCTGTTTGAAAAGGCTTTACAGAAAATGTAAGAAACGATTGCTTCCCTAACTACATGCAGGACAGAAATGGCAAGAGTTCTGAGATGGAGAACTGGACTCGGATGTGTTTGCAAAGGGATTTCTAAGGACCCCCAACATGTTTGCATTTGCCAACACAATGGTCTCCCTGCATCTTAAGGATAAAAGTAGCAATGTGGCACATGTATTTAAGTGTTAATGAGCTGCCCATTTCCCAAAGGACATTTTAGAAAATGTGGCATTTGGGTGTCCTCAAAAAGCTTAAAATGTGGTTGTTCTTGAATGTGAACTTGTGCAACTGGAACATGCAGTTGAAGGCCACAATTCAAGCTGCACATGGCATGCTACACGTCTCACAGTTACATGTCATTTATCAGGACAGCGTCTAGTGTGAAATCACACACAGGTCAATGGAAAGTTGGAGGGCTGGCATTGCATTCAAGAGGGTGAAAGTTTAGGGCAAAGGGCACGGAGAGTATTGCCTTATAATGCTGAAAGCCCTAAAGGACTATCAAGGATTCTGAATATAATTAAAAATGAGGAAAAACTTGTTTTAGATATTGGGACTGCCAGTCTGGTCACTACGAGAGGAATTGGAGGACCAATGGAATTCATGTTCCTTGATAACAGTAGTATAGGTTGATACCTTTAGTCATCAAGCTAAGCCTGACAGGTTTCCACGCCCCTTTAGACTAGATATCCCACCCTAGTGGAGGTCCTGGGGCAGAAGTGACGTAATGCAGGGGTCCCGGAAGTTCTGCTTGAGTGGAAAGCCCATCCTGGAAGTGATGTAGGGGTGTTTAACAGGAACTTAGGCCCTAACGGGGTTGTCCCAATGGATGTGCCATGATGAGGACTAGCAGGGAGGGCCCCCACAGGGCCTGGAGCCCCTAGTGCCCCTGTTGGGACTTCCCCTGGATTTCCCACACAAAGCCCCGGAAGTTTGCCACTGTGTTTTGTACAGTGGGGCACCTGGAGATGATGGCTGAGCGGCAGCCGTTTGTAGGGGTGTGGCGTGCATGGAGTGTATATATACAGATGGGTTTGGGAGGTAGGTATAAGCCTCTCCTGAAGCCCAGGTAAACTCTGATAAAACAGCACCAGTAGGACCTGCATTTATGGCAAGGTATACATAAGGTTGAAACTTTGTGTACTGGACATGGCCGGTTGTGCTAAAGAGGGTATTTAGTATTGGGCGATTGTGTGTCTACACTTATAATAAGACAGGTGCGAAGAAAAGCATGGCTGATATACTAAGAATTAAAAAATTAAATACGAATCTAGATATCAAATTATATAAAGTATGAAACATGAATTTCATATTCCACCCCAAAAGTTATTTTTTATACAAAATTCATAATTTAAAAAAAAAAAAAACGAAAATAAAAGCTGCATGTCAAACTATATAAATTTAGGCATAATTCAAAGACATGAATATGCATATTAATATTCATAAGCACTGCTGAGGTGCTATGCCAGGGCCCACCATGCTTGTGAAGGAATGCCTGGGTTTTTGGAAAGGGCCAGGCTCTGGGGCCTGGAGTGGCAGCTCAGGACTATGCCTGGGTTCTTGGAAAGGGCCAGGCTCTGGGGCCTGGAGTGGCAGCTCAGGTTCTGGCCTTTTCAAAGAACACAGGCCTCAGATTCTGCAGGGTCGCAGAACGGAGCAAACAGTGTTAAGAGGCCCAGGATGATGTGTATTTATAGCTTAAGCAGCTGTTAGAATAATTCAATTAGAAATTCCACAGGAGTCTCAAGCATAGGAAGTGCGTGTGGGGCTAAATACAGCTGTGTAATTACGTAGATGACATTAACGGATGTGTTTCTTGAAAATTCCAGGGCAGGCTGGAAATGTGCTCAAGCGGGAATGCCCCAGCATCCCTCAGCAGGCTGTGCAGAGGATGTGTGGGGCTGAATCCCTAGGGGCAAATACTTAGATCCAAGCAGTGGATGGGTCCCAGTAAATTTTCCGGCTGAAATTGAAATGACCCAGCATCCCCCAGCATACAATACACACAGGATATGTGCCGTCCTCAAAGCCCTAGGGGCAAGGACTTAAGTGGTAACAAATGGTGCCAAACGTTGTTCCAGGCTAATTTCACAGCTATCTGCAAAAAGCCAGACACTTGGAGATCATTATAAATAGTTGGGCTGAATTTTTGTAAGACCTTTTCAGACTGCTAGTCAGGAATTAACCATTTCAGGCCCTTTGTGTGGAACCAGCCTGACTGTTCTAGTCCATGTCGGAGGAGGCTGATTCTCAAGTAAGGCATTGTATAATCTCTGAAATGATGTAGCCTAGGACAGCTTTGTGTAAAATACTGGCTAACTGTTTTTTAATAAATGTATTATAGTATCAGTATGCAGCCCCCTTATTGGGTGATGAATTAGATTTACTTCACAGTCCAGGTAAGATGTACATGCTACTATGTTTTAGAATATATACATGGTCATGCGCCCCTATGCTTGTCAAGCTCTGGGGAAACATGAGGTCTGAGGGCCTCTATGTTTAAATCCTGATTCATGTGCAGGCCCCTGAAATGCAGCAGCCTGGCAGTTCTCATTTTTAAAAAGAAGTAAAAACGGTCAGGCCTTTGTGTTTCAAGGGCTACACGTGTTGCTTGATGTCTAGCCCCTTGAAATACAGAGGCTTTCTATTTTGTCAGGTACTTTAAAAACAGTGGGCCATGCATGTGGGCAGCAGCAGGGTCTGTCTGGGGCATAAAAAATGTCTCAGGCACCAACGAAAAAAAGTGACCCAGGTTTGCAAAATGGCCATTCATTTTCTTTTGTGCCACTGTTTGATTAGCACCCAAGGAGGCTGTTTTTTTGTTGAAAAAATGAAATGCAACAGGGCAAAATTATAAGCCTCATAGCTAAGTAGCTCAGCAAACTGGACCCCCAAGGGTCTCTATATGTAAATGCCCATTCATTTTCATTTGTGCCACTGTTTGACTAGTACCCAAGGATAAGGTTTCTGATCAAATGTGTGGTATAGTGTACATTTTTGAAAGCATGTTTATTTAGCAACGCTGGTCAAGAACTGTTAGCCTCATAGACGGTTCCCCAGCAGGCAGTCCCCCAATGGGCCCCCATGAATAAGGGCCCAAGGCACGGCATGTAGTGTTCTTGTGTGCTCATGTGTTTTGTGCCACGGGTTTGGTCTTTTGCATTATGGGAGGCCTGAGGTTTATGCTGGTTTTAAATTCTTCCAGCAGATGAATATGCTGCATGGGATGCATGCTTGGAGGACATCTCTATTCATTCTGAAACACTTCTTGCAATCCTGACCGAAAATGGACTTGATAATAGAGACTTTTGGTGTGTATTAATATTTATTATTGTAAAATTTGGTATCAATCTAATCAATATCGGATATTACTATCTGATATTATAATTGAATAATGTAATATTTGGACATTAGCGTTATAATGTCCATCTTTAGCAATGGTCATTAATATGTAATATTTGTAATTAGCTTTTGATTTTTAATTAGAATTTTACTTTTTACAATAATGTATGTTATTTATTTTTTATTGGTGTGGCACGATCATAACTATGACAAGACGGGTGATGCTGATACTTATGAGGCCGGGAGAGATGCATATGCCATTGTAGCAGGTAATAGCTGCTGTCACTCTAGATATGTTAGTTAATGTTCGACCCCCTGCAAAGCCTGTATGCTTATTTATATGGTACCGGGTGCTCCACGATATGAGTCTTTAGTGTAAAATATGATTAATCATTTGATGCATATGTCAGCCGTGTGGCTCCTTGGTGTATAGCCTGTTGGTACATGTTTTCTTGGATTTTATTTCAGGTTCACACAATCAAGGACCAACGCCATCGGCTGCCCCGCCCAGCCCACATGCTGGAGGCCTAATGCCATCAGCTGTCCAGTTGTTAAAGCGGAAACAACTGCTGGGGATACACATTGTACGTTTGTGTGACTACTAACCATCAAAACCTTTTTTTCCCACAACACCGGCCGTAAATATTTCAGGACCGCCCATGACATTCTAGAGGCTTTTTTGGGCTATTTGTCCCCAACTAGGCCCTTTTATATTTTAATGGGACTTCATAACCCTTTAGGGTTATCCTAGCATTTCATTGCAAAGTTTTGCTGTCCTGTTTTTCTTTTGTTTAATTTTAGGGGCTTGTGTTGCGTCAGAGGAAGAAGTTATAGTGCAAACAACCTCTGTAACCCCCCCCCCCCCCCGCAAACCTCGTAGTATGCAGGTCAACCGCATACACTGTCATTGTACAATGCTAATAGTCTAGTGTTAGATGGGGTGGTACAGATAATTTTAAATAAAAGGAGGCACTTATCCTTAAGGGGCAGGGGTTTCACGGGTTTGCAAATGTTCTAGTTACGTCTAACCCGCAATGTGTTATTGTTCCCAACAACCATATACCCCAGCCTGTTGAACATTGCATGCCAGGGTATGCCCCACCTGTTGTAACAGCTGTGAATGTTAGACCTCTCCAGGAGACACAGCTGGGGGTTGTCATTACACAGGGTCCGGGGCTCCCTGTAGCGAGCTCTGGAAACCTTTTAGCCGGAGTCTCGGGTAGCCCCTCAGCCGTAGACCCCCCAGTTGTGGCGAGATCACACCCCCTCATGTGTACTCCCCAACAATGGCTGCTCAGGTAGCCCCGCCCATGGTCCCCCGGATGTGGCGAGATCACACCACCCCATGCGTACTTGCCAATGATCCCCAACCACAAACTATATGTTACTAATTCTGAAGATGTAGAATGTCTGTGGGTTCAACCTAGCACCAGTGCCGTCCTAGATTCTGACCCTATTATAATAATTACTGATTCACCCATCAAAGAGGCGGTCATGGATATTTCAGACTCCCCCTTAAAAATAGAGTCATTACTTTGTATACGCCTCTGTTATCTGTGGATCAGGCTATGTACCGAAACCCCAAGGAGCAAAGATTAGGTGAAGACCCAACCATACAGCCGCTCTCTGGAGTCCCAAATTGGGTTCTATAGTAATTGTAGTTCTGCTCAATGTGAATCCTTTAGTTCCAGTTCTTAATGAAATATGAAAGTCAAATGGTGGTTTTCCATCAAGTGAAAAGTATTTATTTTTTTTATTTATTATTGTAAAAATTGGTATCAATCTATTCATTATCGGATATTACTATCTGTTATTATAATTGAATAATGTAATATTTGGACATTAGCGTTAGCTGTCGATCTTTAGCAATGGTTATTAATATGTAATATTTATAATTAGCTTTTGATTTTTAATTAGAATTTTACTTTTTACAATAATGTATGTTATTTATTTTTTATTGGTGTTGCACGATCATAACTATGACAAGACGGGTGACGCTGATACTTATGAGGCCGGGAGAGATGCATATGCCATTGTAGCAGGTAATGGCTGCTGTCACTCTAGATATGTTAGTTAAAGTTCGACCCCCTGCAAAGCCTTTTAGCTGGAGTCTCGTTTAGCCCTCGAACGTGGACCCCCAGTTGTGGCGAGATCACACCCCCTCATGTGTACTCCCACAATGGCTGCTCAGGTAGCCCTGCCCATGGTCCCCTGGAAGTGGCGAGATCACAACACACCATGCGTACTTGCCAACGATCCCCAACCACAAACTATATGTTTGTGGTTAGCCAGTCAAGTGGCACATCGAGTAGAGCGCTCGCTTTGACATCTGTGCAGAGCCTGCTAATGCAGGTATGAATCTCGGCAGGGCCAAACTCAGCCTTTCATCCTTCCTAAATGAGCACCACACACCGTGGGTAATAATAAGCAGCGCTCAGATACCTGAGGGTTCGTAGCGCTATATAAATGCCAAATTATTATTATTATTACTAATTCTGAAGATGTAGAATGTCTGTGGGTTCAACCTAGCACCAACGACTTCCTAGATTCTGACTGTTATAATAATTACTGATAAACCCATAAAAGAGGCCGTCAGTTATTTCAAGACACCCCTTAAAAATAGTTTCTCATGACTTTGTATACGCCTCTGTTATCTGTGGATCAGGCTATGTCCCGAAACCCCTCGATCTTTCCTCCCGGGGTCTCAACGGTGTAAGCAAACAGCATCGTACAACCGTCATATTGTACAGAGCGTAAAATCCCGACCCTAAATTCCCCAAAACCTGAGAATCTTAATACATGGAAAGGCTTTGTAAATATTTGTAATTCTAAAAAAAAAAAAGGGATAGTGTTGTTAAGCAGTTATTTCGACACCCAGGTTTAAAAAAAATAAGGGAAAACATTTATTAGGGCCGCGTAACAACTATAGATTATGGCGCCAGGATTGTAGATTGAGACACAGGCTGTCTAAGGCCAAGCACTAGGGAATCTAAAAACAGGGTGAACACCTCAGCTAAAAAAAATAAAAAATAAAAGACCCAACTCTTAAAAACAAGCTAAAAAATGAAACAACTGCTAAAAACCTTATACAACAGTCCTGTTTTCGCAGAACCCCCCCCCCCCCCCCAGAGCCTTTAAGAACAGGTGTAGACCCCGGTCTACAGACGATACCTAATTAAGCACAGAGCCTAAGACACTGCTGTGAGTGTTGAAAGATACAAACACACCCTCAAAACGGATTTAAAAAAAAATAAAATTGCTGCATATCTGTAAAAGATTTACCGACACAATGTTTAAAATGGTTTCGAACCCGCAGGCAGCAGAAAATGTTTCGGAAACGCTTGAGAAAAGCGAAAATCATCATCATGCTGTGCTCACTTAAAGATTTAGAGGCACAAACCAAAAACACACCCCGCAGCCCAAAACGGACACCGTTTGTTTGCAGAGTATGGGCACATACCAGAGAGATCCACCAACATTTAGAAGCATTGAATACTATGAAGTTGTCTGCTTTGTAAATTTAGATCAATTAAGAACAGGTCAGGGATTATTAATGATAACTTAGACGGTTGAAAGGCTAGTCTCCCAGATTCTTGAAACGATCAGGCCTAAAGATTTCGTCCAGATACGCCTAGACAGGACGGTTTTAAAGAGGTCTCTTCACCAGGATGTCATTTCGACAGACCTTTGATGGTTTGCAGTTTCTAGAAAACATAGGAAAACTGCTACAAAGTAAGGCGGAACTCATTGTAACCGAACCATTGAGACTAGTGTCTGTGGTTGTCTGGTGTAGAGGGTGGAGTATACAGACCCCTGAAGACAACCCTTTATACCATGGTCGTTTCCAAGAAGAAACGCTGGCTGCTGGATTTTAACTACAGGGACTTGAACATATGTATGGCTGCAAGCAATACATGGCTGCTGGAGTCTAGAAAGGTTACTGACAGATACATCCAGACAAAAGCTATGGAAGGTCTTAAAGTTCTAGGTATACCCCTCGATATCATGGTTGGCTTTAATGAATTGCGTTTGATGACCACTTCGGCATACCTAACAAAAATCTGTATAATGAGGATAGGGTTTGGAAATACTTCCCGGCAGGTGACAAAGTTAATAAGCACACTATTTATATTTTACACCACGAGCACCACTATTACGGGATCGTAAATCTTCAGGGTTTCCTAGGGGCTGTTAATGTATGCCCTCATTATTGTCACATATACAGCAATAAGGCGGCTCACAGGTGCCACTTACACTGCAACATGTGTCAGAGAGACGGTTGCGTGGTGATTAGTTAATCAGTCTTTAAATGTCCCCTGTGTAAAACATCTGCCCGGTCCAAAGAATGTCTTCAACAACACATTAAAAAAGCATCTGAAGGTACAGCCGAATGTCATCTTAAAACAGACTGCAGGTCCTGCTGCCATTTTATAAAGGTCAAACATAACTGTAAGGGGAGGATCTGCCCCCGATGTGATGTGGAAGTTGTCATCCCTAGATGAACACCAGTGTTATGACACACCCAGACGCTGTAGCCAAGACTGAAAAATACATAATCTTTGACATGGCTGAATGCAGGAGGCAGGCATACACATACCTAACTATATCTATGCCAAACATCTCACTAGTGAAGACAGTTGGGAGTTCAATGGTCCCGACTGTGTCAGTCGATTTATCACAACATTTCTGGCTTAGAAATTCCGGGGGTATAGCTTCTTAGCTCATAATAGTCAGGGCTACAATGGCTCTTCATAATACAGCAAATGATTAAAGAGAGTCGACGTCAATCTGATAACTCAGGGTGTAAATCTGAAGATCCTCGCATTACCAGACCTTAAAATTCGCTTTAAATTCGGTTTATCGACAGTTTGAATTTTCTACCCATGAAGTTAAGCAAACTGCCCAAGGCTTTTGGTTTACCGGGGACCAAAAGGTTATTTCCCACATTTCTTTAACACAGTTCAGAATCAGAATTATGTGGGGATATCCCCCCGTTGAGTGTTATGGTTCAGAATACATGATGCATGCCGAAAAGGAGGCATTTCTTAAGTGGTATGCAGAGGCCAGAAGAGAGCTAAAAACTTATTTTTGTGAAGATGTCAATATTTTGAGAATCACCTGCAACAGATTGAGATGGCATCATCGACCTGACCCGAAAGGTGCACACTATGGAGGAGCTTGAAAACCCATGGATGAAGATAAAATGTGTTACCTACGTCGATCCCTCATTTATCACCCTGGCTAGCATGTATATGCATGTATACAAACAGCTGTTTCTAAAGTCTAAAACAATAGCCCTCATACCCACAGACATGTACCATGGGAAACAAAAACGCTTCTTCACACCATCCATCTAGTGGCTAATGTATATGCCTGAGTAGATCAAGACACCTATACAACATGCACTGCAGGGTGGTGATAAAAAGATCGACATCTATTTTCTAGAGAACCTTTTTATTTTAATGGGGAACAGGCCTATATGTTTAAACAGGTGTTTTTATCACAGCTGCCCACAATGCTATAAGAAAGATGACTAACACCCTGACGGTGTGTACTTATGATCATCTGTATAGGAGAACTCTTTTAAAAAATAATTTTCTCGAGACCAAGGGCCTGCACATTTTTACGCATTAGGAGCATGAGTGGGAAGAAATGTTGAAAAAAATTCTGACTTAAAGATTTTTCTTAAACATAAGAATTTACCAGAACCCCTAGGACCCTGCGATGCTCTTTTTGGAGGTAGGACTAATGCCACTGAGCTCTATCACGAATCAGCCCCCGATGAGAAGATATACTACTACGAGCCTCTACCGCTTTAACAACCATTCAGAAACCTACCCTTTAGGGCGCACGCGTATCTACGAAAATCTTAGGGGTATAAAAAAGTATTTTGGTCTGATCAAATGCCAAGTGTACGACCTAAGAATCTTTATTTCCCGGTCCTCTTGCAGAGGGTTTTTGGTGACCTCATGTTCCCTTTATGTATGGCATGTGCATAGTCAAAACAGACTGCAAAATGCACACAGTGATGAGGAACGCACGATTAAAGGTACCTGGTATACAGTAGAGTTAGAAGTGACCTTGCAGAAACGGTATCGCCTGGGCAAGATTCTTGAGATATGGCACTTTGATAACATCATGGTAGAGCTCTTCTGTGAGTACATTTGTATGTTCCTGCAAATTAAACAGGAATCTTCAGGATACCCAAAGGGTTGCGACAACCCCGCCTCACGCCAGAAGTATATAGATGAGTATTACACATATCAGGATATACGCTTAAGACTGGAATTCATTGAGAATAACCCATCCAGACGTCAACTAGCTAAGTTGTGTTTAAATTAATTTTGGGGTAAGTTTGCTAAGAGAACCAATTTACCAAAAACAACCATTATAACTGATCCTGACAAGTTGACAGTCTATCTTTTTGACACTGGTTATGACATTTCAAGCCTGCAGTTTATAGATGAGGAAATGGCATGCCTCTGTTGGAAGTACACCGAGGAATACCTAATGTGTTCCAACAATATATACATTTATTGCAGGTTTCACAACCGCTCTTGCCCATCTGGAACTTTATACCATCGTGGACGCTCCCCAGGAGCAGTGTTTTTAATACAACACCGATTTGGTCATTTTTGTGAGCGCCCCGGGGAAGGAGGATCCCCCACCGGTGAGCACATTATAGAGTTTGTTTCTGCAGGGCACAAAAAATATTTGTATCGGACATCCACAGCGGTCTGTATGAAAGTATAAGGCAACACTTTGAACATCAGCAACAGCATGTAGATCAATTTTGACAGTTTGAAAGAGTTAGTACGGAGTACACTTTAAAAAACACTACCAAGATTATTGTGGTGCAGCAACCATCCATAGTTCGTAAGAAAAAGCGCTGGGAATTTAGTACCCAGACGCTGCCAAAGACTTTGAGGGTGGTGTTTGATAAGTAGGTGCTCACAAACGACTACAAAACATTACCCTATGGCTACTGAAAATGAAACATTGCACAAGATGGACACGCAATTTGAACACTCTTTCATGCATGTTAGTGGGTCCTTCCGGCTGCAGTAAAAGCTATTTTATTAAACAGCTCCTCGAAAATGCCCACACCGTCTTGTCCGCCACACCTGATAATGCTGTCTGGTTTATTTCTTGCTGGCAATCCTTTTATAATGAACTGTCCGCTAAAAAAATGAACCTGAAGTTTGTGGAGGGCTTACCAGATTCTCTGAAGGCTTACCGTTTGCTACCACCAAACCTTGTTAATATGATCGTCGATCTTAAAACAGAGGGCGGGCATAGCACCAAGCTGGAAAAAGCATTCAAAAAGTATTCGCACCATCGTAACCTTAGTATCTGCTGCATTGTACAGAATTCATTCTAGAAGGGCAAGGGTAACCGGTCGATAACGCTAAATGCCAGCTATATTGTTCGGTTTAAGAACCCCATAGATAAACAACTCTGTTCTAGCGAGACAGATGTATCTGGGTAACAACCATTTTTTCATGGAGGCCTTTGAAGACGCTACCCAGAAACCATATGGTTACATATTGGTGGATTTAAAAACAAACACCTTAGAGGACTACAGACAGCGCACCGGTCTTTTCTATCCTGATTTACCAGTCATTTACATTCAAAAGGCCTCTAGAATAACCCAGGGATGAGAAAAGCCATCCTCATAAGCACCCGCCATGTATACGTAGGGACTCCGCTCTACTTAAAATGCTAGCAACGGCACCACCACAGCAGAGCCAGGCCATTGTAGTTGTAGTTGTCACAAGTTATCACAAATCCTTTATCACGCATGTGCTTGCCACTGATGCAGTCTAGTCTCAGATACTCCCTAATCGTATTTTTATGTTGGAAACTGGGACTTTAGCAGGTATTAAAAATAGCAGCGTAGTTAATGCTGTAATGTTTAAAATTAAAAGGATTGCTTCTGTAATCCCCTGAAAAAGCGATGTTATCCACAAAACCAATAATGATTATTTTAAGTAGCTGTCCCAGGAATAAGTTATCTTTACTGGCGAACCAACTGCCAGCTGGTACACTGAAGATGTTCAAGGAGGTGCTCTCCAAGGGGTATTTCAAGTTAGATGCGTCAGCATGAGCGAGTCTGACCGTAGAGGACACATTGACACTTTTGATAAATAAACTCGCTGATACTATTACCAGCTTGTAGACTTCTGCATCATCACTGTTAAGACAGAAGGCGTCTTTATTTTAAGAGAGTTACATTTTCAGATCAATGCCATTCACCATAAGTTTACCTGGAATAAACTGTGTTGGATTCCACCCTTTCCCTATCCAGGCAAGTCAATGCAACAGCGTATACCTCCGAGCTTTATCAATGCTTGCAGGCCTTTCTGGTCCACTAGCAGCTGTCTCACCCTGGCCAGAGCTCTTATACTCTCCAAATTGGACTATTGCAATACCTTATTAAGTTACAAGTGTTGCAAAACAATGTTCTTTGAGCTGCTCTAAATATTCCCTGCTCCAACAACATCTCACAAATAAGACGTAACTCCAACTGGCTCCCAATTCAAGAAATCTTCACATTCAGAATGATCGCGATTACCCATAAATGCCTTTCAAATTCTGCCCCGGGCGTAATTTTAGGGGGTACTGGGGTGCTTGTCCCCCCCCCACCCAACTTTCATGGCACACCATTTTGTCCCCATTCATTTGACTGCAGCACCTTTTCATCAGATGTCATGCCCCCCCCCCCCCCCAACATTTTCAGCAAAGTTACTCCACTGGGAACCGCCACAGACCTATCTATAGTTTGTGCAATTGATATCAACATGATTATCAAAAATATATAACATTTATATCAACATTGTATATTAACATTTTTGTGCTTATCAAAATGTATACAAAATCTTGAGGTAAATCAAATTGATAGAGACTATTGGGGTTCTTATCCTATGTACATAACATTTATATCAGCTTTATATTAAATATATATCAAAGGGTCTGGACTATGGAAAAGGGTTGGTGCTAGGGGTGGAAAAAGGGGCAAAATTTGATCTTTTACAGAAAACCCGTTTGTGTGCATCAAATGTGTTAAAGGTTTCCCACAGCTGTCAGCACACCTGGAAAGCTTCTGTATGAAGCGCTGCACCTCAGATGATGCTGGAACAGCTGGATAAGCAGCCCCAAAATCGACCATTTCCAGCCCATCTTCAAAAGAATCTACACATATGAATCGCTTGGAGCACTTATGACAAAACAGTAGGAAGGTAATTTGTTTTCTGCAGTTGCATTGCATCTTTTCTTACTGGAAAACCTGTTGAAACCGTTCAACACTAAAAGAAAAATAAACCTAGGTAGACAAAATTGCTATTATATACTTATTGTCTGATCATTAAATGTGCCTACAAATTAAGACTGTTAGATGCGTCCAAACTAATCTACTGCATTGTCACATGCAAGGGTTAATGTCTCTTTTTACAGACATGTTTCTGTTACTTTGTATTCCCTTTGCCTATAACTGAGCCTTGGGGTTTGAAACGTATTTGCTCACGTGGAAGAATGGATGCATCAAAGTGTCTGTACATTTTCCATGATCATTCCATAATTATTGCAGGTCTTCATTATAGACCAGGAAACTATCCGCAGAAACAATGGAGACCAAAAAGCTTGAAGACTGCAACTAACCTGGAAATTTGAATATAGACAAGTTATTTGGTAGCAACGTCCATCTATCATAGACATGCACTAGACCATTGCACACTCACTGGAAATACCACAATTGCATAGCAGTGTGCATCTATCAGCATAGACATGCACTCCTTAAATGCACTATACCATTGCACTCTCACTGGACCTACCACAATTGGGTAGCAGCGCCCATCTATCAGCATAGGGATTGACAGTTGGTGTTAAATCTTTTAAATAAGTAGTATCAGGACAAGTCTGCATATTCTTGTCAACATACATATAACATGTGGCACAGTAGGGCTTTAACAAAACTATGTGACTATAACACATTGTTCATATCATTCTGTCACCGGGTGGAAGGAGCAAGTAAATCAGATTATGTACGTAGCTGCAGCTTTATCACTCGAACAAATTATGAAGCAACATTGAGCGTTATAAAATAGATTGTTTTTCATCGTCAATGCCCAGAAAAACGGAATCACTAAATAAGGAGGCCGAAATTATTGAGTTTTTTCAGTTTAATATTTGCAGCTTTTTTGCACATTTTCTTTAAAAAGAGGGTAGGCGGGGTAAAGGTATAAATTAAGGTATGGGGAAGTAGGGTGTGCTGGGAGGTCTACCGCTGCATTATTAAAAAAGAAAAGTGCAAAAAAAGCAACACGTTTGCAATTAAACAAAAAAAAATAAAGAAAAAAAAAACAAAACGAAAGAAAACGGCCTTTTCAGCCTCGTTTTTTACCCTTTCTTTTTTCACATAGATCCATTTCATCAGCTTGCTCTTGAAATTCTTCATAATCATTTTGAATGGTGTATCCAATTTGATGGCAAGAACATGAAAACCAGAATTCTACTCAGAATCATGACAAAATTAACATGGTCATTCATTTCACCCATCTGCGTGGTACATATAACTTATCTCCAGAGCCCTCTGAGGCCCCTGGGGAACGGCGCTATATATAAATTAAGTTAGATAGATTTAGTGTCAGTCTAGTCTTCATCTGCTGGTGGTGCATATTCTGCTAAGGTTGTACTGTCACTCCCGTCCAATTCCACAGAAACACTAATGGAAGTAGCATGGATGCTTCTGCCAATGACGCTCCCTTCAATGTGGGTGTGCAGCTCTTCACAGTATGTGGTAGAAGGATGCTCAATGCAATATCATGTCGTGTCACTCACAGGTCAAAGTCATTGCTTCAATTTGTGAAATTACACACAAACTAGCAAAAATGGGTTGTGCGTAGTTAAAAAATTTAACAAATAGAAATAGTAAACTTTCATGAGAATCAACTTGCAACAGTTTAAACCAGTTTATCAATTCAGAACATCAATCATTGGATAGTTTATTCCGTAGCCACCAATAGTTGTTTGTGTGTGGGCAATTGCTTAAATGAATACAGCAATAACAGTGTTTTGTGGTTATGTGCAACAAGTTTGCAAAACATCAATCATGCAAACCAAAATACTATAATGTACATTTGGCGTGGTTTATAATGTACCTTGGAAGCAAATGTTATCTGCTCTGTTAAATGTCTTGGAATGGTCTATCATTTTCTTAGATGTTCTACATAGAGTTTTTGAATCATCTGTTTCTTCGATTAAATGTTCTGACTGTTACAATACCATACCCACCATACAGCCAGGGGACGCGCCGAGCAAAGGGAGGCCTGGTTGGACGCTGCCATAGCCGCATCACCCAGCAGGCCCTGTGACTCTCCCGCTTCCCCCTTTGCTAAAAGCAGATGGGGTACCCCACCCAGACTGGCCGACGCCAGGCGGCAGAAAATGGGGGTGAGGGAGATAGCCCAGGGTGAGAAAAGGGTAGGGAGGCGAATGAAGGTTTGCCCATCCCACAGAAAGTGCTTTATAAGCCAACAAACGCAGGCCAACACCCTCATTCGGTTGATGGTTAACTGCTAATTAGGAGTCGGGAAGGAGCAGTTGGAGAGAAGCAGGCATTGCCCGCTCTCCCCATTTTCCGGTGATTTTGCCCGCTGGAGCTGTTGAGTTGGTTTACAAGACCCGCTCGATCTGAGCGAATGGTCCTCGTCAGCCCACGCTTCTGGATCTGAGCGAGGGTCCCCATCAGCCCGCTTTTCTGCATCCTAAACTTTTGTTTAGATGAGGCGCCAGGAGATGCTTCGGCAGCGAGCCTGAGCCGGGCCTTTCTCCTAAACAGAAATTACCATTCAGCGGTCTCTGCCTCCACCTAGTGGCGGCAAGTGGCACTCTTGTAGCCCACTTTCTCCACTGAAAAGCAATCTTCAAATCCTTGAAAGAGCTCTTTGCACTCTCCTCTCCACTTTTCTCCTAGATCTATCATGGTGGCCCAGATGTCAAATTCCCCACCTCAAGGCCACGGAGGTTGAGATGCCAGGGATGGATCAAATCTCTCACAAGCGGAAGACCAGTGGAAGCGTGTCACCAGCTGTATCACCTCAGAAGTGGAAGACGACGATGACTGAACCATCTGCTACAGGCGTCAGCATCGCCAACAGATTTGGTGCTCTAGAGCACGAACAGCTGACCACAGAACCTGGCAAAGCGGTAGACGAGCAGACTAACACCACCACCCAAGAAGATCCAGATCCCCCAGTGTTCATGAAGAGCCTGAAGACCCACAAGGACCTGGTTGACCTACTGCAAGACCTGAGCGCCTAACCAACCTTCACCACCAAGCCTCATGGTGAGCATGTGAACATCTCGCTCACCACAGTGGAGGACTACAGGAGCGTGACAGAAACCTTCACACAACATGGCCTGCAGTACTACACATTCACACTGGAGCGAGTGAGGTCCCAGAGGTTTGTGGTCCGTGGCCTGCCGCCAAACACCAGCGTTGAAGACATTGTGGCGCAAATCGCAGATCAGGGCCTCCCGGTGAAGAGCATTGTACAGCTGACCTCGCCAGCGGACAAGAGCAGGACATTTCCTCTATTTGTTGCCACCCTGGCACCAACCAGCAACGGAAAGCCAGCAGACCTGACAAAGATAATACGGTTATGCAGCTGCACAGTTACCACTGAAGCACCGAAGGACAGAAGAGGACTGATGTGCTTCAACTGTCAGCGCATTACCCACACATCTGCCTTCTGCCACCAGGAGCCACGCTGCGTGCGATGTGCAGGGACACACGCATCGCAATACTGCACCCGAGCCCAAACAGAGCCTGCAACTTGCGCCAACTGCAAGGGACCTCACCCTGCCAGCTACTGCGGATACCCAGCCCTGACCAAAGCTAAACAGGATGAGCAGCAGAGGAGGACACCACGACCACCACTGCAAGCTCCACGGAACCCACCAACCACCGCAAATGACCCACAGAGGAGCAGCGGACAACACCAACCACACCAAAGCACCGCACATCGCCAGGACTCAAAACCAACAGCTGCCCTGTAGAGGAACAACCCACCTCGCCCGCCACCAGGCCATGGCTCAGCAAAGACCCAGAGGACAACCACTACATCCGGGCTGAGCTACGCTGGTGTCGTAAATCCACCACCCAACCCGCCGCAAGCTGCTACCTCAGCACAGGAAGAGGGAAGAGCGAGCTCCATCGACTGGAAGATCATAATGAAGATTTCAACCTTTGTTGCACAGCTGTATATCGACCCCACCATGACGATGGTGGGACGGCTCATCCTGAGAATATTCCTGGGCAAAGGAAGAAACCAACATGACATCTAAACCCAGCTACGCCATTGTGATGTGGAATGCCAACGGTATCCAGAAGAAGACAGATGAACTCCTTCACTTGATGGAAACGAGAAAGGTGAGTGCTGCTTTGCTTTCAGAGACCCACCTGCAAGGAAACCAGAAGCTGAGTCTGGCGAACCACAGAGTGTACCGGACCGACCGACCTGAAGGAGCCAAAGGAGGGGTACAGCAGCGATAGTGAAGACAATCGACCACCATGAGATTGCACTACCCGCCCCTCAGAAGCATTGAAGCCACTGGAGTGCAAGTCAAGACTGCAACTGAACCACTCTGGCTGATTGCAACTTACTGCCCTCTGGAAGCAAAGCTGGACCTCAGAAACCTGGATGCTTTGCTGGATTCGACAGTTTAGAGAATCATCGGAGGAGACCTCGATGCCAAACACTGATGCTGGAACTCCAGGACTGCCAACCAGAGGGGACGGACACTGCTGGCGTATTCCAGGAAGAACGACTATGTGGTAGCAGGCATGACTGAGTCCACACACTACCCAGGTGTAGCAAGTCACAACCCAAATGTGCTGGACATCGTGCTACTGAAGAACCTGCAACAATCTGTGGAGCTGGAAACAGTGGAGCTGACCTCGGAACACAATCCAGTAGGAATAACTGTGGGAGATGAGATGAAACACTACAAGCAGGCGAGAAGTACAACTTCAGAAAAGCTGATTGGAGCCGCTTCAAGGAAGAGCTGAACAGCAAGGTCACACCAACCCAGCTGAGCACCAAGGAAGATATTGACAGGGCTGTGGAAGACTTCACGACAGCTGTCCAGGAGGCAATCAAGAGCAGCGTTCCGAAGCAGAATACAACCCGATGTTCCATCTATGACCTACCGAGAGGCATCCAACAGTCAATCGCCAACAAGTAATGGGCACGACGCCAGTGGCAGATGTTCTGCATGCCCGATATCCTGCAGAAGTACAACACACTCAGAAGATTCCTGCGGGAACAGATCCGACAGCACCGTAGAGAGAAGTGGGAGGCTGCAACAGCCAAACTGAAAGAGGCTGACAACTCAGTATGGAGAATGACTCGTCGCCTGACTGGGAAGAAGGGGCCAAGCCCACCAATCCAGGGACAAACCCACATTGTGTGCAGCAACAAGGATAAGGCAGAGGTCCTTGCCGAGACACTGGAGGCTTTGTTTACCCCGAACAAGGTAAGTAGGGTCTCAGACAGAGTGAAGGAAGCAGTTGAGAAGCATCTTGCAGAAGACCGAACTGGGTTGGGAGCAGAAGACATCAAGGAGTGCACAAGCTATGAGGTAGCAGAAAAACTGGTGAACGGCAAGGCACCAGGGAGCGACAGAATAACCAAACTGGCAATCAAGAACCTCCCACCGGCATCAATGGAACACCTCACAGAGATCTTCAATGCATGCATGAGGCTGCAGCACTGCCCGAGTTCCTGGAAAGAAGCAAGGGTCATCGTTTTCCCAAAGGCTGGCAAACCACTGAGGGATCCTGCGAACTACCGCCCCATCAGTCTGCTCTCTGGATTATCGAAGTGCCTGGAGAAGGTCCTCCTCGCTCGACTCAGCGGCTTCACCTCCGAAAGAGATCTACTAGTAAAGTAACAGTTTGGATTTCGAAAGGAGCATGCAAGGACCCACCAGCTGCTGAAAGTGGTGGACACCATCAGCCACGGATTCAACATCAAGAAGTCCACAGGAATCGTCTTCCTGGAGGTCTCCAAAGCACAAGGGACTGCTGCACAAGATGATTGGCCTGGGATATCTAAACTACCTGGTGAAGACGATTGCAAGCTACCTGGGAGGCCACACCTTCCATGTCACCATGCGGTCTGAGATGTCCTCATCACAGCCCATCTGAGCAAGCATGCCACAGGGATCAAACTTCGGACCCTTCCTGTTCAACCTCTTCACCAACAACATCCCAACAGATCTCCACAAGACCGACCTGGTGCTGTATGCAGATGATGTCGCAGTCATCACTCAGTCAATCAGCGAAAAGGAAGTGGCGAAGAACCTGCAAGCTTCACTGGATACCATCGCGCCGTGGTACAGCGACTGGGGGATAGGACTCAATGCCAGCAAGACAACTGCAATGCTGTTCACCAGAAAGAAGATCAATGATCACCCACACATCAGCCTCAACGGGGAGACGATCAAATGGGAGAGCAGCAGCAGCTACCTCAGTGTGACCCTGGAAAGCAAGCTCAACTGTGAAAGCCACATCAAGAATACTCAGCAGAAGGCAACAGGAAAGATGGCAGCACTGTACCCACTCCTGAAGACCAAGTCCATGCCCCTCCGGACAAAGATCAACGTCTACAAGGTGATCATCAGAGCAACCCTGACGTATGCCTCCCCAGCATGGATGACCTGCCATGAGCGACACCCGGAAGAGTCTTCAGATAATGCATAGCAAGGCCCTGCGGATATCGTCTGGAGCTCCAATCTTCACAAGGATAGCAGACCTTCACAGAGACCTGGACATCGAGATGTTGGACGAACATCTAGCGAATCAGAGCAAGAACTTCTGCCAAGGACTGGATCAGAACCCGAACCCTCCGATCAGAAGACTCACTGCCACCATTGCAAACCCATTCAACCACTACCCGCGGCCCATCACTGCGAAGACCCTGTGAAACCAGCCCTACTGTGACAAGACCACACAGACCAAGAAGAATACTAACCCACAACTACATACTCAACCCGAGAAGATGGAGTAATGAGGCTCAAGCCTCGGTATCCAAATATCACCGCTGATGGATAATCAGTAAGAAGAAGAAGCGCGTGCCAACACCCTCTATTTTCCAGGACAGGCAGGGAGGACAAAGGAGAAGTAAAAATGATCTGCAGCACTTGGGAGGCAACTGTGGGGGAGGGGCGGGGAACATTCTCGTTCCTGGTACTGTGTGGCTGCTGAAGCCATTTGTTGGACACCCTCCCTTCACTTGCCTCTTGACTGGACCAATGCGTGAGGGTTTGGGGCATGAAAAGTGTGCAGCCAGGGCTTTGCTTGCCATTGCCATACAGGGAGGGACGTTTCTTCATGGCCCCTCCACCTTGTTGCCGAGCCGATGTGTGGTCTGCAGCGCCATATATTTCACGGTGGAGTCGGGGAACCGGTCAAGAGTTCGGTAAAACAGCAGCTCAGTTGTGCTGTGGTGTTTGGGGGACGCTGCACGCCTCCCTGCTCGTCTGCGATGCTGTCTCGACATTGGCCACCATCACAGCAAGGCGACTCCTGCTTCTCACACAGGAAAAGGAGTAGAGTGCAGTGGTGACATCAGTCTTCCAGAACAATTGTACGCAAAGCAGAACTTGGTATTAAAAAGGGCATGATAGCAGGCCAGCTAGGTGCGAGGTAGAGCATGGCACAGTTACACATTTTCAGTGGCGCTGAAACCTGTCCCTGCCTTTACAACTGGGCCTGGTGTTTTACTGCTTGTCCCTAGGGGCGCAGCAATGGCAGAGACCCACGGATGTGTTATCCACGCACATGCGATCATGCATAAGATTTTGGAGGAGTTATATTTAGTGTAATGGTTTTGTATCCTGCTCATTCACGCCAATACGTGGCCTGGTAAGAGATTGCAAATGCTGTGGACATGCACGGTGGCTAAGGGGCCCAGCAAGGGGATGCATGGTGAATTTACTGAGGCAGGCCCGGGGCGTGGGACTAGGGGGGCAAAATTATTGCCATCACAGGCAGGCAAATGTGACGCCCGTGAGTCGTTAGGACGGTTACAAATAACAGAATGCAATCAGGCAAACTGCGAAGAATGACATTTGGGTTGTAAATTATAGTTTGTCATACTCTGCATAATAACTATGTAGATATTCAAATGCAGTTGTAAATGGCGATTCCTTACTTGTCCGCATACCCCTCTCCAATTGGGCCACTTCAATGGGCTGGGGGGACATCCTGGCTGTGAGAGATTCAAAATACACGCTAACAAATACAAAAACAGGGTGCAGGCCAGTAGCCATCTCCACCCCTCCCTCATATCAGTGGGTGAGGCGCTGGCGTAACACATTACTCTGCAAGTGTTGAAGTGTAATTCAGTCTCTGGAATGTTAAGGGGAAAAGCAATAGGCCACGTGTTTGGATATAGCGGAAGAGTTGCTGGGCGGGTTACACAGCATGGAGTAGACCGGGTTAAGGAAGCAGGGCTTAATTGGGCTGAAGGCCATGTTTTATTTGTGTATAGGGGTATACACAGTGCGTGGTTAGAAAGCTAGTGTACCCGCCGAGTGAAGGGTGGCCTGAGTGGACACTGCCATAACCGCGTCACTCAGCAGGCCCCCTGGGCCCCCATATTGCCGATCCCCCTCTAGCTAGGGGCAGTTGGGATGCCCCACGCAGACTAGCCGACGCCAGAGAACAGGAAATGGGCATGGGAGGGGGAACTCAAGTTGGAAAAAGGGCAGGATGGGGGGAAAGGTGGTTAGCCCATCCCCCAATAAAGGTGCTTATTAACTTGCAGTTAAATAATGTATATCGAGCTTAAGTGCGTTGTTGTGAAGCGAGTATTAACGTTTTAAAGGCACTATACTTTGGCGCGTCGTGATTGGTTGCTCCTTGAGGCATTTCTACGGGAAAGGTTGCCCTACAGGATATGTGAAGCTAACGGTGGGGAGCAAGGGGGTACCTGGGATTGTGTAAGTGAGGGTGCATACCTTTCCTGCGCTCCATGGACAAATAGCACAACGGGGTCCCTGGGATTGTTATAGGTGACAGGCAGAACCCCCACCCACACAGCTAACTCCTAAGCCAGGGTGTCATCTTACATGAATGCCATTTTGTTGAGCCAGCATGCAGGGGTACCCTTCATTGCATCGCAAGTTTTTGAAAACTATTTGAGCATCAAAATACGAGTTAATTGAGGACTCAAACTCTTGTGGTGCAAATTTTCGTCGCTGGGTGTTGTAGTTTTTATCAAGAGAAGGTTGCGCGGATTTTGTCGTTTTAAACACCCTGCCTTCCTTCTCTTCACAGAGCGGAATTCAGTGCAGTTCCAGGAAAAAGGAGTTTCCAGTGTTCGGCTCGGAGGTATAGCTCTGTTCCAGGAGAATGGGACGTGGTTGGCGTGGAAAGCAGACGGCGAGGCGGAATCCATAGTGCGGAAGGAAGGTGCGGTTCACGTCGTAGTCAGAAGTATCAGCATGGGCTTGTAGTTAGTGGGAGTGGGTTGCGAATCTGGCCATGTCGGGTTGCGGCGAGAACGCAATGGGGGAGGTGCGGGAAGTTGCGCAAGGTCACCGGGTTAGCCATGCTGCAGTAAAGCAAGGACAGTAAGTACAGGGCATGGGAGGGTAGTATGGAAAACATGTTTGGGGGCGCAGGCCGGCAGAAGCCTATTCATGGTGTTGAATTAGCCAAGAAAATGGTGGAATAGTATGACAGGGGCATACAGCACACACAATATTGATATAAGTTTCGTTAAGGGATAATCAGGCGGTTTTTACAAGAGTTGGATGGGTTACAGCAGGTTGCACAAGGCGTTCGAATCACGTGGATTTCCGGGGGCATGGTTTAGCTAGAAGAATACATGGGTTATGGTGTGGGAGGGGTTTACTCCGCCCTGCTAACCGTGTTATGTGATGGGTGTGTGCTGTGTAAGATATACAGCGTAATGCACACGGCAAAGGAAGGTTAGGCAGTCTGAAGCAGGGTACTACCGGCGAAGCCGCGGGAGAGGTCGAGCGCACAGGGGCAGGGATATTAGCAGAGGGCACTGTTTACCAGGCATTCTGGGAAGATTGCAAGTGAATGGCGCGGCATGCAATATGAGGGAAACTAAGTTTACAATGGCAATGGTAGGCATAGCACGTAGGGGGCAAGCATTGTGCCTTTATAGGGCAAAGCGATTTAGTAGCTATTTGCAGTGCTTTCGGGGCATGGTAGTGGTTGGGATAGCACCGAGGGCAGCACCTCTAAATTGAGGATAAGGTATTGGAGACTCGTTTTTTGTTGCATGACTGGGAGGGGGGCGGCATGATCGATAATAGAGCTTTGACAGAAGATAAATTAAGAGGGTGAGGGTCAGCGGCATGCAAGGTGGGGAAGAGCAGGGCAATGAAGGATCAGGCTCCCAGCAAAGAGGCCACCACGCGTATGGGAAAAGGGGGGAAAAGGACAACGGGCGTGCACTGTTCATATGCGCTGGTTCTGGATAATTTAGAGTGCAGGGTATGTGTTGCAATTTTCAAACAAAATGCCAGCTGCTCTAAGGAAGGAAACTGCATGTTGCGGCTGTTGTGGATATACTAATGTGTTATGGTTTGTGTCAGCTAATCAGTAAATCTAAGGCACCAGGTTGTTCCATGTGTTGGAACGGAGAGGCGGTGCGGGGATGATGTTGTTAGAGTTTCACACACTAATTAAGGTTGCTCATACATGCAAGCCTTTTTTTTTTTTAATACATCCGGTTTGTGTAATGGGAAATATGTACGCATGAAGGGCGCCGTTTGCGACGTGGGTTTAGGTTTTGCATGTGCAGGGATACTAAAGGTATCACAGTGGGGGTTTAGTGTTTCAGCCCGGGATGCTTGCTTGGGGATTTGGAGCGGGGTTGGTTTGCTGCATATTATATGGGAACTGTTATCTGCGTAGGGGTTAGCATACAGCATGAGCCGGTTGGTTAAACGCTAATTGTTGGTTTAAGGAATTTAGAACATCCGGATTGTTGTTATTTTGTGAAAACGTTATGCATGAAGGTTGCCAATTGCGAGGTGAGCTTAGGTTTGCACGTGCAGGGATACTAGGGTATTACAGTGGGGGCTTAGTGTTTCAGCCTGGGACGCTTGCTCAGGGATTTCAGCTCGGGGGTTGTTGTGGGGTCAGCGTTTTTCAGCCAGGGGTGTTTGAGTGGGGTTTTGTTGCCGCAGGCTATCTTGGGAATTTTTCCCTGCGTGGAGGTTAGCAGTCGGCGCTTAAACCGCAAGGTGGTTCACTCTATGTGCTAGGTGCTGTTATTTCAGACGGTAAACATTTAGGGAGACAATTGATGGCGAGGCTAAGCGATATGGGACAACGGGATGGATTGATGAGGTTTTAGAAAAAATGATGGCCCAATGCCCTGAGATGACCTGGGACCAAAAAGAAATGGATGGGTGGGTCTCTTTCATGGGAGCAAGCAGAGGACCAGTGTGGTTTGGACCGACTTACATAGGGGTTAAGAGGTCTCGGTATGGTAAGAACGACCAGAGAGAATGGCCGCCCCTTTCACAGCACCCCCCCCCAGGGACGGGAGGGGGGAGCAGAAGCTGGTAGCTCGAACACAAATGGAGCACAAGAGGGGCGGCGGCAACACATGCCGTTTCTTTAACAAGGGTAACTGCACATAGGGTCCCAAGTGCAAGTAACCCCATGAATGTGCCAAATGTGGTGGGGGTCATCCGCTGGTCAAATGCATTAAGGGAGAAGGGGCCATACGGCGTAGGGGCCACCCACGGTAGGGGCCAGCGATTAGGACAATAAGGGTTCCCAGGAAAAATGTCCCCACTTCCCCCCAGTTGCTAGGCATGGGATACATAGTGATGGTTTACAAGTAAAGGGGCCCTCACCGGTAAATGTGCCTGTTTTAGTGCAATATCTGAACAATTATCCCAAGCGCCCCGACAGATTTGCTTTTTGGGGGCTTCATGGAAGGATTCCGCATTCCTTATGGGGGCCCGTTGACTTACCAGTTAGCAAGGACCCTACCCTCTGCAATGGATCAGCCAGGGGAGGTTAGGAAGAAGATAAGTAAGGAACTGGAATTGGGCAGAATTTCTGGCCCTTTTCAAAGCCCCCCTCCCTAACTTTGTGTCACCACTGGGCAAAGTTCCCAAGAAAGACCCCGGTAAATTCAGGCTTATTCACCATTTATTCTACCCAAAGGGTGAGTTGGTGAATGACTGGTTGAACCGTGAACAATGTTCGGTGAACTATGCCTCTTTTGGTCAGGCCATGTAGTAGTGGCGGGCATGGGGCGAAGGGTCTTGCTGGCGAAAGTGGACATTGACTCTGCATTCTGCTTACTGCCTGTGCACCCTGACAGCTTCCATCTGCTTGGTTTCCAGTGGGAGGGTAGCTTTCATGTGGATAAATGTATGCCCATGGGTTGCTCGTGTCATGTTCCCAGTTTGAGACATTCAGCACTTTCTTGGAGCGGGCGGCGTGCAGGTTGGAGCAAAGGGGTGCCATTATACACTACCAAGATGACTATGTTCTCTGGACGGGATGGCTGACCATGACTGCGCCCTGGCAATGTCTTCATTCCAGTTTTTGATGAGATGTGGGTACCTTTGGCTCTGGGGAAGAGAGAGGGTCCATGTAGGCTCTTAACTTTCCAGGGCATTGAGATCGATACTGTGGAGGGCACTTGCAGGTTGCCTAAGGATAAAGTCAATGGGTTGGTGGCAGAGATTGTGAACAATCTGGCAAAAGATAGGAATACCCTGGAAAAAAATGCAACAACTCCTGGACAAACTGAATTTTGCAGCCAAAGTTATTCCAGCAGGTAGGGTCTTTGCGTGCAGGCTAGCCAGGGCGACTGTCGCGGTGGTCCAAAAGCAACATCACATCAGACTAACTGCTCCCAGAAGGCAGATTTAAGGATGTGGCTCACATTTCTGGAAACTTTCAATGGGGTGCAGATTTGGAGGACCCCCTTGGAGACAAGTATTGAACTACAGTTGTATTCAGATGCTGCAGGGAGCGAGGGTTTTGGTGTGATCTTAGGTCCGGAGTGGTGCGCACAGCGATGGCCACAACAGTGGCACAAGAAGGGCAGGACAAAAAAAACATGGTTTTGGAAATGTTTCCCATTGTGGTGGCGCTAATGTTGTGGCCTAAGGCGCTGGTCATCAAGAGAGTACGTTTTTGGGCCAACAACAAGGCTGTTGTCCAGGGAATTAATTTACAGTCTGCATCTTGCGCGGCGGTACGGAGCCTGCTCAGGAAATTGGTGAAGATTTGTCTTTACAGTAACATTGAATTTAGGGCCTGGCACAGGCCGGGCACTGTAAATATTGCTGCTGATACTATCTCCCTTTCAGTGGACCAAGTTTGGGAAGGCCCACCCGGTGGCCAAGCTGGAGGGAGCGTGTTAGGGAGAATTCTCCTCACCTAGCGAGTCCCCCAGCAGCTTTGCTGGATTTCTGGTTAGTTGTAGTATATTTAACGTGTGGTTTTGTTTAAAGTTTAATAGAAGTGTTGTGGTTATAACTGATGGTTTAAAAATAAATGTACTTCTATTATTTTCCTGAAACCAGTGTTTGCTTGAGTCACCGTAATTGTGGTCCCTTTGTGTAATCTCTGCTACTGCTCATATTCTCTTGAGATAAGCCTGGCTGCTCTTCTACTGCTACCACCATAACTTAGTAGTACAGGCTTGTACCAAAGGTAAGATTGTGCTTACACCTGTAGTCTTAATTGTGTGTAGTGGTCCCTAGGGGCACCGGAAAGAGTGCTTTTGTGTTATGGGCACACACGGGAGGTAAATTGAAAATCTGGGCTGAGTCTCACCTGGCGGCAGTATATTTTCATTTTAAACTGGATAGTAAGACTGAAACCACAAAAGGGTTCCTGGTGCGCACCGCCCTGAACGGCTGGGCCCGGTCAGAGCCTAGCAGAAAAGACAGGCGCAAGCCCATTGACTTTAGTGACTGGTAAATTTACTGTCAGCCTTGTCAGGCGTATGTTTTGATGAATATGAATTGTCCCTATTCAGGCTTGCATTCGCATGGGCTTTTTTTGGGCTTTCAGGATCAGTGAGTTTGTTTCAACATCCAGGAAGGCCATTGCCTTGGGCAATGTCTTTCTGTTCAGTGAGGGCATGGGAGAGGGGGTCAGGATACAGCGGAGGAAAAGCAAAACAGATCAGCAAGGTAAGGGCTTTAGTATAGAATTGCATGGGTCTCCTCTCCAGGAGAGCTGTCCTGTTCAACTCCTTAAACTCTTCCTGGGGATTAGGGCTGTGGATCCCGCCCCCCTGTTAATTCATGCTGTCATTTCTCCACTCTGTGTCTCAATTCAGGAAGGTGTTGTCCATGTCCCTCGAGGTTCTGGGCATACAGGGCGAGGGGTGGTCTACCCACCGCTTCAGGATAGGTGCAGCTACCACAGCTTACCAACAAGGCATGTCTCCCCAGGCTATAATGAAGGTGGGCAGATGGGAATCTGGCCGTTACCGGCTGTATGTGCGCCCACAGAGTGGCATCCTGCCCACAGACTGTTGACATGTTGACTAACCCCCCACTACCATTGCCATGTTTTAAGGGAAAAGGGGGATGAGGGGATAGTACGGCTGACTTATGACACTCAATTTGTTCCTACAGATGCAGTGTGGATGACCAGCCATTCATTAATAACACAGGCAGAGGAGGCGGCTCTGCAATGGAAGGTTGGCCCCAACCTAGGATTTAGGGGGACAAAGGTGGTATGGCTTGGTACACCAGGTATGAGGTGGCACTCCTTGCTACCCGCATCCATTGGCAACTACGGTGGAGGCAGGCCCAAAGAATTATGGCAATTCATTTGGGCGGCAACAACCTGGCCAAGTTGGGTCGGGATCATCCAGATACAGGTGGCCCTGTGCATAGCAGCCCAGGAGTTAACGGGCACCGATATTTTTTGGTCGGAAGTGGTACCAAGACAGCTCTGGCCGGACGCCACTTCCCCGGCAGGAATGTAAAAGTCCAGGAGATGTCTTAACAGGAGCGTGGAGAAATTCACAAAAGCAGAAGGCTTGGACTATGTGGGAAACTGCTGCTTAAATTCCTTACCTTCACATTTCCATTCAGACGGTGTTCACCTGTCAGACAAGGGTACGCATGTGTCCTTGACAGCTATACAAGTTGCACTGAGAAGGGCTGGCTGCAAATAATTGTCATGGCAAGTATGTCCTAGTGTGTGGGGCATTGACGGCGGCGTAAGCTTCGCCCAAAGCGAAGGTGGAGTATCGGGGCAGTCCTACCCAGTGAGGGATTTTCACACTGTGGCTTCGGCGGCAGTGGTTCAGGATTGGCCGGGCCAAGACAAATCCATCGACTGGCACTGACTCACCTTTTAGGGCTTTAGGCTAAACCCTTTTTTTGTCAGTGCTCCCAAGTGTCCCACTGGTAGTAACCAGAAGCAGAGTCCGCTTGTGCCTTTTGGCAGAGAGGGATGACATGGTTCACCCTTATTGTAATGTGTGGCTGGGACCGTCCCATTTTTGTTTGCTCCAAAATAAACTTTGACCTTGTTTCTTCCAAATAACCTTACAAAGTTGTCTGTTATTGCATGACGTGATTGGGATACGCTGGCCACAGGAGATGGGGTGACCAATGGGCACCATTGTTAGTTTCACGAATTTACCACATCCGGCTTTTTTTATTTGGGGAAAACGTTATGCATGAAGGGTGCTGATTGCGAGGTGAGCTTAGGTTTGCACGTGCAGGGATACTAGGTGTTAGGGAGAATTCTCATTTATGGCTAATTTCCCTCACCTAGTGAGTCCCTCAGCAGCTTTGCTGAATTTCTGGGATTTATTTTTTTTCACCTGGTAAGAGTGTGAACCTTTTTCCCACGCTTACATGTGTTTTTGCCATGTGTATTTCAACTTTGTGTGATCTTGGGCTCTGGAGCCACACCACTCCATGAGCCCAACTTTTTGTGTGTGTTACACGGCACCCTCAGTGCAGCGACACAGGGTTGTCTCCAAGACTTCCCACTGACTCCATTTTTCTGGGGCTGACTACTGTCCCCCAGAAACAGGTAAAGTTGCCATTTACTTTATGTAGTCATTTAACCACAGATCCAGTACACCCCATCTTACATGGAGTATTGGAAAGGGCTAACACCAACCCCTTTTCGTCTGTGCCTCCTGGAGCCTAGTTTCGCTCCCTTAACACTAAGACTTGGCTGGTGGCAGTGGTATCTACCCTAACTTTTCTACCGCGATTGTACTATATAAACGTGGTACTGGTTTAGGCTATTGTATTAGCCTGGAACATAAACCTGCTTGACCAAATATGTTTTATTTTGGCTCCGGTCTGGTTTAGCCGCCATTTCTTTGTGTTAATATCCTCCTTGTGTTTTACTTTGCACGGCAAACCAGGTTTGCCTTCTTTGTTCGCCGTCCTTTGGCGTCTGGGTGTCTAGGTGGGCTGAATGTGAGGGAGGGGTTTAATCACCCCCTGCACAGGGTCTTCTTGGAGACCTAAGTCACACTTTGTGTCCATTGGCTGAGGTGGTTGTCCGGGCTGGACAAACCCCCCCCCCCTGCTTTGTGATTGACAGCCAGGCTGTGTGAATGGGGGTTTTGGCATAAAAGGCAGGACTCTTGAGCAGGCAGTCAGTCTCCACTGGACCTACAAGAACTGAAGAGAAGCAGAGAAGACGACTGCTGCAACTCCCGAGTCCCGGTGTAGCCCTGTTTCAGTCCTGAGCTATCTACCCTTCAACGACAGAGAAGATCCAGTCCGGAGTTTCTCCCCTTGTGCCTGGTGGGATCAACCAGCTCACCTTCCTACAGTCAGAGAATCCTCTCCTGGGTCGAAATCGCTGCACGAAGCTGTAGTGGTCCGGATAGCCATCAGAAGAGCCCTCTCCTGTTTTAAAGGAGCGCACCTTTTATTCATCGTTGCTTTGATGCTGCTGGCCTCATCCCTGGGTAGTCCAGATCGCTCCAGATGTCGTCCTTGTCCCCACGACTGAAGCTCCAGGAACCACAAGTCTGCAGGAACTACCAGCAACAACTGCTGTGGCACCAGCTTTTCTTCATTTGAATAAGGTACTGTGTCCATTTGGCTGTTCTCTCCGTCTGACCTTGAGGAATCGGGGAGAACCCATTTTCTTGCCGAAGGCTTGTCCTTTCTTCCTTCCCTCTTATAACTTTTGCCTCCCTTTGACAATATCCAAGTACTCCTGGCAATGTTAATCTCAAACTGTTCTAATCGTGTGATCCTCGACAACAGAGCCCTGCTCCATTTGACACTGGCGCAGGCCTATTGACTTTATCTTTCTCTTAGAATACGTCCTGTGATTTAAGTGTCTTGACAAAAGTATTGCCTATGATTTTTGTCTCCTTTCCCTTGGTTTTTGTTCAATGTGCTCAATGTGTTTTGACTACGGTTACATTTCTTCCCGTGGGTACGCTTTTCATTCGTAAAACCAAACTGTCATTACTGTCAAAAAGTGAGCGCTGCTTAAACCCTGGTAACGTCTTTTGTTTCACAACACCGGTCTGTCAAATCCTAATGTACTTACCTTGAAT
This sequence comes from Ambystoma mexicanum, assembly GCF_040938575.1. NCBI lineage: Eukaryota > Metazoa > Chordata > Amphibia > Caudata > Ambystomatidae > Ambystoma > Ambystoma mexicanum. The sequence continues at coordinate 22,124,359 of NC_090923.1, read as the reverse complement.
TGACCTGAACCAAAGGAATTGGTTGTGTGTGGTATATTTACAGTGGTTTTGTTTAATAGAAGTGAAGTGTTTTGTGAACAGATGGTTTAAAAATAAATGTACGTATTTTTTACCAGAAACCTTGAGTCAGTGTTTGAGTCACAGTAATTGTAGTCCTTTGTGTAATCCCTATTAATGCTCATTTGCTCTTGAGAAAAGTCTGGCTGCTCCGCTACTGCTACCACTATAAATGTGGTACAGACTTGTACCAAAGATGAAATTGTACTACCACTTGTAGACTTAATTGTCTGTAGTGTTCCCTAAGGGTACTGCAGAGGATTCTGCCCAACACTAGGGTATTACAGTGGGGGCTTAGTGTTTCAGCCCGGGACGCTTGCTCAGGGATTTCAGCTCAGGGCTGGTTGCGGGGTCAGCGTTTTTTCAGCCCGCAGTGTTTGAGTGGGGATTTGTTGCCGCAGGTTATCTTGGGATGTTTCCCTGCGTGGGGGTTAGCGGTCGGCGCTTAAACCACAAGTCGGTTCATGGTATGTGCTAGGTGCTGTTATTTCAGAAGGTAAACATTTAGGTGGGCATGTTCACTTGCAAAACCAATGATTGGGGTTGTTTCCGAGGGATTTAACCGCAAGGCGCGCCAGGGCACGTGGTGAAATTTGCAAGCCACAGGATGATGCCGCGTTTCGGCGCACAGTGTTGTAGGTGGAGGATTATTTGGAAATACCAGGTAGTTGGGACTGAATTTGTTTGCAATGTACAAATACTCATAACACTGTTTATGGTGACGAATGAGTATTATGACATGTCATTTTGTTATTGTTTAATTTATTATTAATTGATTGACTCACAGTGGAAAGGATACTGGCCAAGTTTAGAAAGTTTGCCTGGGTTGGAAAATGCAGAGTGAAAGCTTTGCTACATGGCTCTCTTGGGGGTGGTCAGTGGTGTCAGATGACAACATATGCAGGTTATCAGACTTTTAAGCCTTGCTATGCTGCCTTTTGTCATTTCATTCCTCAGTAATGCTGCTATTAATATTTAAGTGGTGTAGGAAAATAGTATGTACTGGCTAATGAAGCACTGGATTTCAAAGGCGGGTCTGCATAGTCAGTTAGTAAAATGATTTGGGGAAACCACTGGACACTTCTGGACGACTCCTAGAGTTGGAGGAACCCTTCCACGTACAACATGTCTGATTGCACGGCAAACTCTAATGGCCCTGTGTAAAGAAGCCCTCCTCTAGGCGCCTGGGTGTCTAGCTGGGGTGAATGTGAGGGTGGGGTGTAGTCACCCCCTGCACAGGGTATCCTAGGAAACCCAAGTCGCACTTTTTCATGATTGGCTGAGGTGGTTGTCTGGGCTGGACAACCCCCCTGCTGTGTGATTGACAACCAGGCTGTGTGAATGGGGGATTGTCGCATAAAATGCAGCGCTCTTGGGCTGGAAGTCAGAGAGTCACCACTGGAACTACAAGGTACCGAAGAGAAGCGGAGGAGAGGTTGACTGCTGCAACTATCCCGTACCGGTGAAGCCCTGCTGCAGTCCTGAGCTATCTACCCTTCAACGACTAAGAAGATCCAGTCCGGAGTCATCTTCCCTTCAGCCTGGTGGGGATAACCAGCTCGTCTTCTTCAGTCAGAGGACTCCCTTCGTGGTCGAAATCGCTGCACACTACTGTAGTGGTCCGGATAGCCACCTGAAGAGCCTCTCCTGTTATTAAGGAGCGCACCTTTTATTCATCGTCGCTGCTGCCGGCCTCTTCGCTGCGTGGTGCAGACCCCCTCATCGTCCTTCGTGCCGAAGCTCCAGGAATTGTGGGTCTGCAGGAAACTACCAGGAACAACTACCGTGGCACCAGCTTCATCATTTGAGAAAGGTACTGCGTCCTGCTTGAGGAATTTGGGTAAATCCCCATTTCTCTTCCTTAATGCTTGTCCTTAATCTTCCCACCTTCTTATAACTTTTGCTTCCGGACATTAATAATATCAAAGTACTCTTGGCTACGTTGAATCGTGAACTGTCCGACTGTGTGATCCTCAACAGGAACCCGGTTCCACTTGACACTGGCTCCGGCCCTTTGACTCTTGAATTCCTGTCTATGAGTGTTCTTCGATTCTGTTTGCATAACTGTTATATTGCCTATGATTTTTGCCCCCAACTCTCTCTGGGTATCTCAGGTGCTAAGTGTGTTTTTGCCCGGTAGCATTTCTTGCCGCGGATACGCGTTTATTTAGTAGACCGAACTGTCAAAAAGTGATCGCAATCATATTCACGGTAACGTGTCTTGTTTCATAACATCAGTCCATTCAAACACAGGGTACACACTTTGATTTATACTGCACAAAGTGAATTGGTTGTTTGTAGTGTATTTTACAAGTGGTTTTAATTTTAGAGAAGAGAAGTTTTGCAGATGGTTTAAAAATAAATGTGCTTATATTTACCTGAAAACTTGAGTCAGTGTTTGCTTGAGTCACAGTAATTGTGGTCCCTTTGTGTAATCTCTGCTACTGCTCATATACTCTTGAGATAAGCCTGGCTGCTCCGCTACTGCTACCACTATAACTTAGTAGTACAGGCTTGTACCAAAGGTAAAACTTGTATTGCCACCTGTGTGTAGTGGTCCCTAAGGGCACTGCTCAGGATTCTGCCTAACAGCAAGGGCTTGACCTTGAGTCAGTGTACTATGATAACTTTCCTCATCAAACTAGCCTTGACAGGTTTCCACACCCCTTTTAGGGCGGGATATCCAGTCCCTATGATGTCATATTCGGGGTGTGCCCCCACCCCCAGAAGTTCCGCCTGGGCAAAATCCTACCCCGGCAGTGATGCAGGTGTGTTGAACAGGAACTTGGTCCTTAGCGGGGGTGTCCCACCGGATGTAACATCATGGGGGTTAACAGGAAGCCCCCCCCGAAGGCCTGGAGTCCCTAGGGGCCCCGAGAGGGCTTCCCCCGGATGCCCCCACAAAAAAACGGAAGTGTGGCGCTAATGTCTGAGCGGCGGCCATCTTTAGGAGATGGAGCCTGTAGGGTGTGTGTGATAGATATATATATATACACACACACACACACATCAGGGTTTTGGGCTGTAGGTACAAGCCAATCCTGAGGACCGGGGGAAACTCTGATTAAACAGCATCAGCCTGAACGGCAGGTGCAGCAAGGTATACATAAAATTGAAACTTTGAGCGGTTGTGCTAAAGAGGGTATTTGGTATAGTGTGGCCGTGTGTCTACGCTTATAATAAGACAGATAGGAATTAGAAGAAACATTTTTTCAAAAAAAGCAAAACATTCAAAATAGATATTTAAATATATAAAAAATGGATAATGAATATTAATATTTGTAATAATCATGTGTACGAGTATTAAACAATATTAATATTCATAATCTTCCAATCAATGATGGAGAGAAAAAATGAATTTATGAAAAGTTATATTCATAAACGATGTTGGGGTTATAGGTCTGAGTCCACCAGGCTTGTGAAGCAAGGCCCAGGGTCTCTGCAAGGGTCAGGTTGTGGGGCCCAGGGCAGCGGTGGAGAGAAAGAGAAAGAGGAGACCCACATCCAGCTACTCTTTTTAAATGTAAATTATAGGCAGAGGGGCTGCGGATATTTAATTGCCGGTTAATGAGCAGGGGGAGCATCTGCCGGGACATATAAAAAAAAAATAAAAGCAGCAAGGCGGGCAATCGTGCAGAGCCCCAGGGAACGGCCTGTCCGCCACATGTGCTCTGGGGACAGTGGCGCTATGAGAATTTCGCAGCACCCCAGACATTTAAAAAAAAAAGAAAAAAAAAAAAGAAATAAACAGCATTCCATTTGGAGGCCCAGGGTTGCTGCAGAACCTGGGGCCTCTGTGGTCTGGGAACTAAAAGAGGCCCTGAAAATAAAATACTGGGGACCAAAAGAGGCCCTGGAAATAATTTTCAAAGTGTCCCCATATGACACATTTTCAGCAAGCCCAATGCTTTTACTATGAGAAAATTTGGAAATACCACTCAAGAGGCCCAGACCGCAGAGGCCCACCGGAAAATATCCAGAGGTCGCTATAGGCCAGTCCAACCCTGACAAACAAAAACTAAAAATAAATAGGGCTGGTGCTTGCACCATGAGGTGTAAAACAGGCCCTCAATTAAGGGCCACCGCAGCACCCTCTGCATTAGGCTGGTTCTGATAAAATGTGATGCAGCTTGTACAGTTTAAAGAATATTTATTCAGCAACACTGGTCAGAACTACTAGTCCCCAGACTCCTGACTTGTCTGGGGCATGCCTCTGGCATAAAATAGTCTCAGTAACCAGCGAAGAAATGTGACCCTCCCCCAATGCTAAATGACAATTCATTTTTTGTTCCTTTTGTGACTGTTTGAATAGTATTCCAGGGGTTATTTTTGATAGAATGTGATGCAAATTGTACGTTTGAAGATTATTTATTTAACAATGATGGTCAAAACTATTAGCCTCACAGCCCAGTACCCCCGCAAGTTGGTCCCGAGTTAATAAGGGCCGGTTTTGGGCATTTTCAATATGGGAGGTCAGATGTTTATTTGTTTCTAGCAGATGAAAACACTGCATGGGATGCCGCCTTGGAGGATGCATGTATCATTTCCGAAGCACTTATCGACCTCTTGGCAGAATATGGAATGCATACTATATATACCGCGGGTGTGTACTTTTTAATACTTAAGAGCAGCTACTATTAACTGATAATAGATAATATACATAGTGTCATTTTCTGGCATTAATATAAGCTGCTAATCTTTAATAATGTAATACTGGGTATTAATATCTATTATTGAGCATTATCAGGTTTTGATAATGGCTATTAATATTTAATAGGTGTAACTAGATTTCTAGTTATGTTTTTACAATAACATTTGCTGTTTTTTATTTTCTAGCGGTGATCCATGACCACACCTCCGATGAGGACAAGCCTTATGCAGGGTCTGAGAGCGCCACTTCTGCGTATGGGCGAGAGGCATCGGGCATTGTAGCAGGTAATTGTTGCTGCCACTTTAGATATGCTCATTAAAGGCTGAACCTGTAAAGCATGTATGTTTTATAGGGTGCCTGATGCTTCCACGAACTTTAGTCTTTAGTGTAAAATATGATGATGTATTTGAAGCGCATGTCAGCCATGCAAATCTTGGTAAAAGTTTCCTTTTTTATTGTAGATACACCCAATCTAGGACCAGCGCCATCACTGCCCCCAACAGTTCCCCAGGCCGCTGGACCATCGACATCTGATGCCACACCCCGACACCACGCCGGATACCCTACACCTGCGTCTAACCCTTCATTAAAAAGGAAGCAACCTGCCGGGGATACAGAATGATGATAGGTTATTTATAACGCGCTTAATACCCAGAGGTTTCCAAGCGAGGCCCCGGGGATCAAACCTGCGTTGCTCCATGTCGTCTTGCTTCCAAGGCGAGCACGTTGCCCCTGAGCTATCCTCCTGAGACTAAGTATGCATACATTCTCACTGAGAACTCCTTTTTTTCCATAGCAGGGATCGTTAATATTTCAGTGTGTCTTTGTAAAACCCATAACGCACCGTTCATGTTATTCTAGAATGTTGCTTTGGAGATTTGTTTTTTACCAACCAGGTTCTTCAATATTTTAATGGGGGATCGTAAACCTTGAGGTTTACCCGTATATTGTATTGTAAAGTATTACTTGGGCTTGAATATAAAACTAAAACTGTTTTTTTATTTTTATTTTTAGGGGTGTGCATTACTGCTGAGGAAGAAGTTATAGCGCAACCGTACTCAGTGACCGCGACAGCTCGAACCCCGCCAACTGCATGTCAGCCGACTACACAACCATTGTACAATGCCAATATTCATAACTCTGTTAGATGGGGCCGTAAAGTTCCTTTTAAATAAAAAGAGGCGCTTATTGCTAAACAGGGGGCGGGAGTCTCAAGGGTTTGCAAATGTTGTAGTTACATTAACCCACAATGTGTTATTGTTCCCAACAACCATATACCGCAGACTATTGAATCACCCATACCTGTATCACAGCTGTGAATGCTAGACCGCCCCCAGAGACTCAGGTCAGGGGCGTCATTACACAGTGCCCGGGGCTACTGGTAGTGGGCTCTGAAAACTTTTTAGACAGAGGTGCAGTTAGCCCGTGTCCGTGGACACCCAGCTGTGGTGAGATCGCACCCCCTAGCACCAGTCTCGTTCTAGAGGAGGATCCTATTATAATAATTTCAGATTCCCCCCTAAAAATAGAGTCTCAAGACTTTGTATATGCATCTGTCATCCGTGGATCAGGATATTCCCCGAAACCCCTTTATCTGTCCAACGGTCATTCATTGTACAGAGTCTAATATACAACCCTTAAATACTCCAATACCTGTGAATCTCAATATAGCCAACGGCTTTGTAAATATTCGTGCTTCTAAAAAGGATAGCATTGTAAAACAGCTATTTCGGCCCCCAGGTTTAAAAAAACGGAGAAAGGAAAAACACTTATCAGGACTGCATAACAACTCTATATTATGACGCCATGCCTGGAACCTGAGACAGCGGTTTGGTAAAAAAAAGATCTAGCCGATGTGTAAGCGCATGTCTAAGGCCAAACACGTCCTTTTCACTAGCGATTCTAATAACAGGGTAAACACAGCTAAAATAATGAAAAAGAACAGGTCCCCAACTCTTAAAAACAAACTTGAAAAGAAATGGGAGCTACAAAAGCATATACAGCCCAGGGCTGATTTTGCAGAGCCCCTGAGCCTTTAAGATCAGGGGTGGACCCTGGGACGGGTACAGCCGAGACCTACTTAAATGCAGCGCTCGATACACTGCATCTAGTGTTGGAAAACAAACACCCCCTCAAACCCTGTTAAAAAATGAGGTACCGCTTTAAAAGGTTTATCAGCACGCCGTTTAAAATGGCTTCACAAACACAGGCAGCGGAAAATGTTTCTCAAACGCTGAGAAAAGCTAAAATAATCATGCAGCTCGCCCTTAAAGATTTAGAGGCGCAACACCAAAAAACACCACCTCAGGATGAAACAGACATGGTTTTCCTGCAGAGATGGGCACATACCAGCAGGATCTACCAAGCATTGAACACTGAGGTGTTCCGCTTTATACATCTGGACAGGTAAAGATCAACCAGACAAGGTTTCTTAATGATCACAGATGATGTTGAAAGGCTCATCTCTCAGAGTCTTGAAACGATTGGGCCAAACGCTTTTGTCCAGATACATCTAGACAGCACGGTTTTAAACAGGCCTCTTTTCACCAGGCAGTTGTTTTGGCAGACCTTTCATGTTTTGCAGTTTCTAGAAAACTGCTACAAAGTAAGGCGGAACTGGTCGTAACCGAGCCATTGAGACTTGTGTCGGTGGTTGTCCGGTGTAGAGAGGGAGGAGTGTACAGACCCCTGGAGAAAACCCTTTACAGCATGGTGGTGTCAAAGAAGAAATGCTGGCTCTTGGATTTTAATTACGGGGACTTTAACATATCTATGGCCGCAAGCATTATAGGCCTGCTAGAACGGACGGATAGATTCAGGCAGAGCTATGGAGGTTCACAGAGTATTGGGTATACCCCTTGATGTTATGGTTGGCTTTAATGAATTGCGTTTGAGGATCACTTCAGTGTACCTATCAAAATCCTGTATAATGAGGAGAGGCCTTGGAAATACTTCCTGGCAGGTGACAACGTGAATAAGAACATTACATATGTTTTACACCACGATCAGCAGTATTATGGAATCTTAAACCTTCAGAGTTTCCTAGGGGCTAGAAATGTCTGCCCTCATTGCTGTCACATATACAGCAATAAGGCGGCTCACAGGTGCCACTTACACTGCAACATATGTCAGAGAGCCGGTTGCATGGTGACCAGTGAATCAGGTTTTAAATGTCCCCGGTGTAAACATGTGCCCGGTCCAAAGACTGTCTTCAACAACACATTGAAAAAGCATCTCAAGGTACAGTCGTATGACATCTTAAAAAAGACTGCAGGTCCTGTGGCCTTTTTATAAAAGCCAATCATGATTGTAAGGGTCGGATATGCCCCCGCTGTGATGTAGAAGTGGTCTCCTTGGATGAACACCAGTGTTATATGACTCACCCAAAAGAAATAGCCAAAACCGAGAATGACATAGGCCCTCATTACGACCCTGGCGGAAAGTAACTGACCTGACCGCCATAGCGTAAATAGCGTTTCCGCCATTGCACGATGGAGTAAAGTGCGGCTAATTCTGACCCATCGGGCACGAGCATTACGCCATGGCGGAAGTGCAAAGTCCGCGATGGCGGAAATGTCCCCAAAACGCCCCTCACCGCCGTCGTACGGCGCCCTAGGTGCAATTCCGCCACCCATCACAGCGGTCACCGTAATGAGCGGTAATCGCAAAATACGATGACCGTAAATATACGGAAACGGAAGTAAAAACATGGGGCCGGAACGGGAAAGAGCACGCCGTACACCTATAAAATCAGAATCCCAACACAACCATTAAAAATCCGACCCTGAGACACATCCCAACCCGTTAGCCACCCTAGTTAAAACAATCAAAATGGGAAAAGTTGCTAAAAAAGCATGCGACCGCAAGCGGCAGGTCCACTTCTCCCATGAGGAACTCACCGTGCTCACAGAGACCCTCCAGGAGAATGCTGCCGTCGTCTTCTCGACGCAAATGACCAGGACGGCACTTGCGAACAAGAAGGCCATATGGGCCCTGGTGGCACAGCGGGTAAGTGCGGTGGGGACCGCACCCCGCAACCCACAGCAATGCAGAAAGCGATGGGACGACTTGCGGATACGCGTACGGAGCATACTATCAGCCAACCGTAACATTGCCACAGCTACCGGGGGAGGATCGGAATCACCCATCAAGTTGACCCCCTGGGAAGAAATCTGTGCCTCCACCATTGGAATGGAGAGTATAGAGGCAGTCGGAGGGATGGAGAAAGGAGTGCAGACATCCGAAGAATCAGGTAGGTGGGCCAAATAAAACAATGCTAAATCCACAATGTCCAATCATGTGAAGTACCATGTGTCCACATAGTGCAACAGAAACACATGTCCCGGAGAACGTCCACATACATTGGCCTGATAGCGCACTTTAAAAGTCACATTAAATACATAAATAATTAAAAATCCTAAAAACACCCTCTACACGTGCAGCATGCACACCCTAACTGCAGGCTGCAAAACAACTGCATCCTCAATCCACACAAAAATGAAACCACCTCCAAGGCCCTGACCCAAATCACCCTCAGGTACCATCCCAATGCATGTGATACATTGCCATTCCAATTTCCACAGACCCATAAATAACGCTCGCCCTCCTTTACTCCACCACAGGGTCCGATTCAAACGACGAGCTTCAGGACACCCCTACCAGCACACCTGCAAAGAGGGCCAAGACCAACGGCCAAAGACCCTCCACCTCAGCTGCACGGATCAAGACACGGCAGCAGCACAAATCAAGTGGCAGCACACAGGAGGGGACTTCAACAGGCACCCCAGCATGCACACAACAGCAGCACCACAGGTCCCCCCAATGGATGCCACAGAAGGCACTGCTTCTGGTGGCAGCAGCACCATAGGTGACACTGCATTAATGCCAGCATGCTCAGACACAGAAAACGGTGCTGTCGATGTAGGACCCATCCATGACCTGTCTCAATCCCCCTGTTTGTTTCATCCCGTACACCATGAGGATACCACGCAGGGGCACCCACAAGACGACTGGCCATCCCCCACACGCCCTGTGGCAAGGCAACATGAGGTGATCAGCCCCTCTGTGACACCACCGCAAATGGGCATGGCCCAGCAGAGGCAACAGTCCCTCGACCAGGTGATCGTGCAACAGCAGCAACTGGCCACGCTCCTCAAGGAGCATCCTGATGAATGTGGGGGTTCTAAGGCAGCCATAGAAACATCTACTGAGACACTTAGGGCACAAATGGAGAGAAGTACAGAGACACTAAGGGTACAAATTGAGAGAAGCACCGAGAGCCTGAGGGGGGAACTGCATGCGACGTCCAAAGACGCATGTGGTGAACTTGCCGCTGTGCGCCGTGTGCTCACTGAGCTCTCACAAACCCTTAGGGACATGCATGGACGTGAGCAGGCAGAGACATCCGTTGCAAGTTCCGTCCAGGGCAGCCCCCAACGTAGATCTGGGAGGAACCTGCGCTCCACAGGCAGGGGTGCCCCTGATACCCGGAGAGGGGGCTTGCAATAGCGTCTGCCCACTGACAATGAGCATCTTTGGACACTGGTGTTCGGGGGGAGGTAGGAGGGTGGAGGGGGGGTGTTGGGCTTTCTTGGGTGGCGGGTCGATGGGGTGTGTAATATAATTTCACATATGCTATAAACATTTCATAATCATCCAATGAGATGTGTGGACATTGATCTTTGTGTACGAGGCCTTTATAGGCGTACAGTCCACATTGTGCATGTTCCAGACACACAGTGCCACAAGTCCCGTGTCCATGTATCAGCCCCCAGGCGTGAGTGCTAGAAGCATGAATCTATGATATTCTGACGAATTTCACGGCCCTCCTGTGCCTCGCGGACTCCTTGAGGTGCTGCCACATCCCCACCCTCATCATCACCATCTTCAGGTGCTTGCAGTTCTGCGTCAGGGGGCATGGGCACATTTCTACGTACGCACATGTTGTGTAGCATGACACATGCCATGACCATCTTTGCAACCTTCTCATGGCGGTACAGGAGTGCCCCGCCAGACCTGCTGAGGCAGCGGAAACGAGCCTTCAGTAGGCCGAATGCCTGTTCTATGACTACACGGGTACGTGAGTGGGCATGGTTGTAGTCCTCCTCATGCTGGTTCTGTGGGTTCCGGAGTGGTGTAAGGAGCCATCTCTTCAGTGGATACCCGGCATCACCTGTATGTGGACAATAAAGGATGTTTGTGGAATGACATTGCTACGTACGCACCCCCCCTTCCTGCCATGTCATTGCCGCATCACATACCCCACATTATCATGCATGAAATGAGACAGGATCTGTTCCCTGCGTGTCGCTCCATGTAGCGTGGTATTGTAGAGTTCCTCAAGACCATAGAATCATGGGTTGATCCAGGAAATCGGGCACAACAATGTGTAAGGATCCTGTTGGAGTCACACACCATTTGTACATTAAGAGAATGATATTGTTTCCGGTTGCGGTACTGGACCTCCATGGCATGTGGGACAACCAATTCCACATGGGTGCAGTCGATGGCACCAATGCAACCCGGTATGCCGGCAAGTGCATGGAATCCCACTTTTGTGTTTGTAATCTCCTGCTCCGAGCGTGGTAAAGAGATGTAGTCGTCTGCGTGCTTCAGGAGGGCATCGAGCACTTGCAATAGTGTCTGTGACAACAGTGGCTGTGAAATGCCATGCAACTGTCCGACACTGTGCTGGTATGTGCCTGTGGCCAGGAAGTGGAGTACAGACACCACCTTCAGTAGGGGTGGGATGGCGGTTGGGCTATCTATCATGCTGACAAGGTCAGCGTGTGTCATGTTCACAATGGCGGTTATGGTGTCCCAGTCCAAACGGTAGAGGGTGTGGATCTGCTCAGCAGTGAGGTTGAACGGATGAGCTCTGAGGCGTGGGATTGCGGGCTGCCTGCGTGGTGGTAGTGGCTGTGCTGGTGGGCCTTGCTGGCCCTGCCTTGCCCTCCTCCTCCTCCTCCTCCTCCTCCTGCTGCGTCTCCTCTGTGCGGCCGGTTGTTGTAGTAGTTGGTGTTCGTCTTCTTCTTGAAGTTGGAGTACTTGCAGTGCCATCAGGTCCCCCAGGGCCAACATCGCTAGTCCTGCCGGTAGCATTTTGGAGTGGGTGTGCAATTTATGTGTTTTCAGGCTGTATAGCCTCCACCTGTGGTGATTCATTCCACCTGTGCTAGCTGCAATCCCCTTTGGGCGAGCACGTCCCGCACACAACGCTGCAATTTGACGCATGGCATCTTGCTATTACAATCATGTATTTAATCCCGATGGCAGTGAAATATTGGTTTATATGTTCATTCTGCTATGGTCCCATTGTTTCACATACTATCTTTGCAGTCGCGAACAAACTTGTGAAGGGTCAGTGGAATGTAGTACTCGATTAACGGTGGACCCTCATGCAGCACTGTCCCGAGGTTCACCGACGGGCGGGGCGTCCCATTTGTGAGTGAAGCCAGTTGCCATTTTCACACACTGCCGCACTACATGGATGAATTTGTGATTTCTAGCGGTCACAGATGCCTTTTCGACATGATGTTGCAAATGAGGAATTCGAAGGACAGCGCTTTCGGTTTTCAGCTCGCGGCGAGGAGACGCCCACAGGGCTGATTGCAAATATAACGTTCTATTGTTTAATGTCCTTGGGACAGGGGCCATTGCAAGAATGCAATGATTGATATGAATAGTATGGGATGCGCAATAGCGTAGTGGACGATAAGGCAGGACGTTCCCAAATACATGTTACTTCACAACACTATTATTCCGGGCTGGAGCACAGTGGATTTTGCAGACTGCATTACGCACAGACTCAATGGAAATTTCACATGTTATGTGAGTAAATAATCAGGCGTTTTAATACCGGGATGAGGGAATGATGTATGGATGCATGGACAGATGATTTAATTGAGAGTTTGCCATGTACATGGCTTTTTGGAATCTATCCCCTTCCCCTGCGCTATGTGATGCAGAGCTGCCATAGTGGGACCATCGTCTATCTGCCCTTGTTGAACCCTCCCTGTCTCGACGCGCCTTCAAACACTTGTGTCTATGCACGTTACTAATCCCATCTAATGGATTCTGTTTTAACAGACGCATGCACACAAAGACTCGTTTGTAATAGTGTTTTCACCTCGATTTATATAGTTATGATTCGCAAGTGATTTTTGGGTGGAAATAATCCTTTTGAGTGGGCTAGCATGCATATGGCTGTAGATTTAGTGTGATCATTGAAATGAGTAATACAAATGAAGTTCTGATGCCCATACTATTCTTTTTCATTTCATTTGGGTGACACGTATCTCCTCCCCTTTTGCCGCTGCCATCTGTATGCCACTCCTGCAGATGGCTTTTACTCCCGACACCTGCTGCTTCGAGTTAATCAGTGGAGCACCATTACGATCGCCAATGGGCCACATGCCATTACGCACTACTAGTGGCTAGGAGCAACATATCAACCTTTCAGCTGGACTAGTGCCTACCTAATGGGACGGCCCTGCGGTTCTAGGCGCTTCCATGTTGCCTTTTTGAATGTGAATGTAGCCCCTGTGTACCATGAAGGAACAGGGCGTCACACAAGAAGAAGCTAGTCATTTATTGCGGATGCAGCCCACAGTAATGAAAAATATTTTGGAGTTTATGACCTAATAGCTGTATGGGCTTGGTGAATTTGATGTGCATTAAATTTTTATTCTGATATTAACCGTGTAGCGTTATTCTTTGCAAGTAATGTAGCATATTCCTATTTGTGGAGCGATGTATTGTGAGAAGATCTGCATTGGGTTCCGGCTTCTGAGTATAGTTGCGTGGTACTGTACTGGCCACGTTTGCCTACGAAGCCCAGTAAGGTCAGGGATAGGGGCTGCCATTATGACTGTTTTAATGATGTCATGCTCAGGGGCGGGGGATTAGCTCTTGTGTAACAGATGCCGGTCAGCCAGGTGGATTGGTGGAATGATGTGATTATCAGAAAATGGCTGGTCACAGGTGCCTGTGTTTGCGTGCGTTTCTTGGAGGGAGACTGAGGTCATGTCCATTGGAATAGCTGCTGTATTCGTGCCATCTGTGCCCTGCAGCTCCCATTGGCCCCTCTTGAGATGAGCCTGGCTGCTCAGTCACTCTGCCAACTTGTGTGGTACATGCTTATGCTGATGGTTGGTTTGTTTACTGGCAAGAGTACAGGGCTGGTGCAGTCTCCCTCAGGATACTGCTTTGAATGTTGCCTTACACTGGTGTCAAGCGATGGGGGCCTGTTGTTTTGTCTCATATTTCAGTTCATATTGCTGTACCAGAACCTTCACATGCCTGTGCTGCATCAGTACGGCAATGGTGACATGCCAAATATGGATGGCCACTCACAAGGCACTTGGAGCCCCTACATTCATTTGTTCGTTGGCATGCATGGGTGACTTGTACATTTCACTGGTTGCATTGTGTAACTTCATTGCACCTACGAGGAGTTGTGCAATGTGGGCAGGGAGTGGTGTACAGGCACTCAGTAGGGCCATTTACAGTTGGTTCACGATGCCGTAATTCTCACCATGGCGGAATGGTACTTTCCGCCATGCTTGATGGCGTTAAGTAAATGTCCGCTAGGGTCAGAATTCGCGTACCGTTGCGCCATGGTGGTAATTACGGTTTTGCATGGCGCGCGTGCGCGTACTTGGTGCAGTTAGCGTTGGCGTTCACTACGGTGTCGCTAATGGCATCGTACTTTACGGTGACGGGTCATAATCGCACCGAGCCGTATTCGATGGCGGTATTACATTTCCGCCATCGTTTTTCGATTTCCGCCAGGCTCGTAATGAGGGCCATAATCTTTGATATGGAGTGTATGCAAGAGACAGGCACACACCCAACTATATCTATGCTAAGCATCTCACTCGTGACGCCAGCTAGTCATTCAAGGGAATTGACTGTCAGCCACTTCATTACCACATTTCTTACAAAATAATTCCGGGGTTATAAGCTTTTTGGCTCACAACAGCCAGGGCTACGATGGCTTCTTCATAATACAACAATTGATTAAAGAGAGAGTTGACGTCAAATTGTCAACTCGGGGTGCAAAGCTGAAGCTCCTCGCTGTGCCAGACCTTAAAATCTGCTTTATCTACAGTTTGAATTTTCTGCCCATGAAATTAAGCAAACTGCCTATGGCTTTTGGTTTCTTTGGGTCCAATGGGTATTTCTCACATTTCTTCAATACGGTCCAGAATCAGAATTATGTGGGAGCCATCCCCCCCTATGGAGTGTTATGGTTCAGAATAAATTATGCCTGATGACAAGGAGGCATTTCTTATACGGAGGCCCGAACACAGGTTTTTGATTTTAAGAGAGAGCTAAAAACCTATTGTTGTGAAGATGTCAATATTTTGAGAACAGCCTGCACAGTTCGAGACGGCATCATAGACATGACCCAAAAGGTGCACACTATGGATGATCCTGAAAACCCTGAGATGAAGATAAAATGTGTTACATATGTAGATCCCTTTACATTTATCAACCTGGCTAGCATATGTATGCATATATGCAAGCAACTGTTTCTAAAGTCTGAAACAATAGCACTCATACCCCCAGACATGTATCACGGACGCCACAAATGATTTTCCACACCCTCCATCCAGTGGCTAATGTATATGTCTGAGCAGATCAAGACACCTATACAGCATGCCCTGCGGGGAGGAGAGAAAAAGATCAAACCCTATTTTCTAGACGGACATGCTTCTTTAAATGGGGTGCACCTGGCCTATGAGTTTAGCGGGTGTTTTTATCACGGGTGTCCACAATGTTATAAAAAGATGACCAACACCCTGACGGCGTGTACGTATGATCATCTGACAGGAGAACTCTTAAAAAAGAATTTTGAGACCAGGGGTCTGCGCGTTGTGCTTTGGGAGCACGAGTGGGCCGAAATGTTGAAAAAAGATTCTGATTTAAAGATTTTTCTCAAGCATAAGAATTTACCAGAACCCCTACAACCGCGTGACGCTCTTTATGGAGGTAGGACTAATGCCATAAAGCTCTATCACGAAACAGCAGCTAGTGCGAAGATACACTAATTAGACTTTACCAGCCTCTTCCCCTTTGTCAACCATTCAAAACCCTACCCTTTAGGGCACCCACGTACAATCTATGAAAAGTTTGGGGATATTAAGCAGTATTTTGGGCTGATCAAACGCCAAGTGTACCCCCCTAAGAAGTTTTATTTTCCGGTCCACCCTTAAAGGATTTCTTGTAAGCTCATGTTCCCATTATGTATGGCTTGTGCAGAGTCAAAGCACACTGAACAATGCACACATAGCGATGAGGAACACTCGATCACAGGTACCTGCTGTACCGTCGAGTTAAAGTGGCCTTGCAGAAAGGGAAAAAAATCATGAAATATGGCACTTTGAGAACATCACCGTAGAACTCTTTTGCGAGTACATTCGTATGTTCCTGCGGAGCAAACAAGAATCTTCAGGATACCCAGAGGATTGGGATGACCCCGCATCCCACCTGAAGTACATTGATGAGTATTACACACATCAGGGTTTCAGTTTAAGGCCAGATTTCATCGAGAATAACCCTTCCAGATGGCAACTAGGCAAGCTGTGCTTAAATTCCTTATGGGGTAAGTTTGCTCAGCAAACAAATTTACCAAACAGCGATTAAAACCGATCCTGACAAGTTGACAGCCTATCTTTTTGATGCAGGTTATGACATTTCTAGCCGGCAGTTTATAGATGAGGAAATGGCATGCCTCTGTTGGAAATACGCTGAGGAGTACCCTACGTGTTCCAATAACAAACATTTATTGCGTGTTTCACAACCGCTCATGCCCGTCTGGAACTTTATACAGTCATGGATGCTCTCCAGGAGCGGTGTCTGTACCACAACACAGATTCAGTCCTTTTTGTTAGCGCCCCCATTCAGGAGAATCCCCCACTGGAGTTTGTTTCTGCAGGGCCCAAAACATTATCAGACATCCTCAGGGGCAGTCTGTATGAAAGTAAAAGTCATCACTTTGTACGTCAGCAACAGCATGAAAATCAATTTTGACAGTTTGAAAGAATTAGTGCGCGAGTACACTTTGAAAAACACCACCAAGGCTATTGTTGTGCAGCAGTAGTGGCGAAGAAAAAGCGCCTGGAGATTAGCACCCAGACACTGCAGAAGACTTTGAGGGTAGTGTTTGATAAAAGGGTGCTCACAAACGACTACAAAACATTACCCTACAGCTACTGAAAAGGAAGCATCGCGCATGATGGACACTCGCCTTCAACACCCTTTTTCATACGTGCTAGCGGGTCCTTCCAGCTGCGGTAAAAGTTATCTTATGAAACAGCTCCTAGAAAATGCCCACAAAGCAATGTCGGCCCCACCGGATAATGTCATCTGGTTTTATTTGTGCTGGCAGAACTTGTATAATAAACTGGCCTCTAAAATACTGCATCTGAAGTTTGTGGAGGGGTTACCAGATACTCTGAATGATGACCGTTTGCTACCACCAAACCTTGTTAATATGATTATCGTAGACGATCTCATGATGGAGGGCGGTCAGAGCTCTAAATTGCAAAAACATTTACGCAGTATTCACATCACCGGAACCATAGTATCTGCTAGAATGTACAGAATGTATTCTACAAAGGCAACCGTTCGATAACGTTAAATGCCAGTTACATCATTCTGTTTAAGAACCCCAGAGATGAACAACAACTCTCGGTTCTAGCGCGACAGATGCATCCCAGTAACTGCCGATTTTTCATGGAAGACTTTGAAGACGCTACCCGTAAACCATATGGCTACTTATTGGTGTATTTAAAGACAAACACCTTAGAGGAGTACCGATTGCGCACAGGTATTTCCTATCCAGATTTACCGGTCGTTTACATACAGAAGCCCTCTAGAAAAACCTGGTGAGGGGAAAAGCAGACCTCATTAGTACCCGCGACCGACCATCATGACGGCACGTAAATGTCGGAACTACGCTCTCCTTAAAATGCTAGTAACGGCACCGCCCCTGCAATGAAAAGCCATGCTGTGCTCGGCTTCTGATGATTTAGTATTGGCTATAGCTGATAGCTGAGATTGCCTTCAATGCCGTCAGGTGGAACGTCCCGCTATGGGGCCATCAATTAGGTGTCTTAAAAAAGAAGCAGCTAATCCTCAATAATCTGGGTAACAAGCAGGCCTCCATAAAAGTTAAAAGAAACATTTTAGAAAATCAGCAACCCTCCGGATCGATTCTGAAACGCAAGATGTCCAACGCAGGCATGATTTATCAGACTACGACAAAGTTACCCTCTATTCATCTATTCTCCAGAAATAGATAACACATTTTAGGCAAGCCGACAATGAGACGAACTAACATTGTACATGCCCCCTGAAGAGTCCACGAGTCTCGGCAACACAAGTCCCGGACACCCCGTTTCTGATCCCCTGGTAGCTGAAATCCTGAACACCATTAACCCCGGTTATCGTAAGAATGCTTAATTATTGTTGAAGATGACCGGTGAGCAGGGGCTGGTACCCTGGAACGCAAAGGGGGATTTTGTATATAAAGGCACGACTGTGAAAGGTTCAAACGTCCATGATTTAGTTTGAAGCATTACCAACCCGCAGGCCTTTGGAAGACACAAAAAACCTAGAGGCTGGGATCCGTTCATGCAATCTGCTGCAGACTTAAACATTCCTGCCACTTTAGTGGGAAATATGGGGCATTGCGAACTGCTCGAGACATTGAAAGACACTGGTGTTAAAACCCTGTCCGAGGATGTTGAGTCCCTAGATATTTCCTTAAAGAGAAGGAAAAAGAAACCCAAACGCGAGGCCTGGTTTAGTGTGTAACTGTGTTTTCTCTTAATTTTAAAAACAGTGTTTAACCAATGTAGTGTGTATATGTATATGGAATTATGTATCTGTTTTTATAAGTATACCCAGACCTGTTGATTAAACAAATGTGCTGTTTGTAATAAAATGTGTTTATGTAAATGCTTTTATATCTATACCCATACAGTCTGTATAAACAAAGGTTCTGCTTGTAATAAAATACCATTATTATTTATACCAAACACACGTTTTGCGTCTAATTATTTCAAGCATGTCTAGCACAACATTTTGTTTTTTTTAAATATTGAACCATACACAAGTAAGGAGGAGACTGTTTAAATGTACAAGATGTTTTTATTTAGCCCTGTACACGTATCTACTGGTTATTAACACATTTACATTTCTGACAAAAACTACATACATTTACAGGTGGCAGGTGATATTTACGCTTGTTCACAAAATCCGTCACCATCCGATCATTTTGTCGGAGATCAAGAGAATAGGTTTGCATAACAGACCGCAGGGCCTGTTTCTCAGACATTTTAGATACAAAGTAACAAGTGTGCTGCCCACATGTCACGGCTTCAGAATGCTGCACCTGGGCTCTATTATAATGTAATACGGATGCTTTATGTTTAAAATAGGCCAATAGATCTCCGGCATATATAGGGTGGTTTGGGGAACACCCGAGACTATCAAACGTTATTGCACCAGCATCTATAAACATATCTATCCAATGTGTGCCTTCTTGATGCTGCGGATCGGTGTTCACAACAAAGCTGATGGGCAGCTCACAAGGTATATCCCTTGGAATGTTATCACATGAATACACGCCTCAAAATGTTTTCA
The DNA here is from genome assembly GCF_040938575.1 of Ambystoma mexicanum. Taxonomy (NCBI): domain Eukaryota; kingdom Metazoa; phylum Chordata; class Amphibia; order Caudata; family Ambystomatidae; genus Ambystoma; species Ambystoma mexicanum. The sequence goes on along the minus strand of NC_090923.1, from coordinate 22,104,996 downwards.
CAGCATGTTTGTCTTAACACATGAAACGCATGATCTGGTAGGTATCCATTACATATCGTACAGCACCTGTCGCTGGTTGTTGAGTACTATGACCAAGTCGAATAGGGCTATAATAATGAGATTCACAGTACTTTTACTAAATTTGCAGCAAACAGTACCTCAAGGTGTAAATTACCATTTGTAATTAGATTATAATGTCCTGATGATGCGTTATCGGGTCTCAAATTAAAAGTCAAGAATGTGTAGCCGCCGTTGTAGTCATCACGTGGTATCACAAATCCTTTATCGCGCATATGCTTGCCGCTGATGGATACTAGCCCCAGATACTCCATAATTGTATTTATCTGTTGAAAGCTGGTACTGTAGGCTTTGCCGGGTATGACGACCCCATTCTTAAAGAAAGCGGCATAGTTAATGTTGCAATGTTTAAAATTAAAAGGATTGTTCGCGTAATCCTCTGAAAAAGCAGTGTTCTCCACAAAGCCAATAACGATTATTTTAGGTAGCTCTCCCAAGAATAAATTATCTTGACTGATGACACGGCTGCCTGATAGTGAACTGAAGATTTTCAAGGAGGTCCTCTCCACAGGGTATTTCAAGGTAGATACTTGTACAGAGTCAGAATGCGCGAGTCTGACCGTAGGTGACACGTTGATCCTTTTAATGAATAAACACGCTGATACCATTACCAGTTTATAGGCTTCTGCATCATCACTGTAAAGACAGAAAGCGTCTTTATTTCGAGAGTTTAATTTTCAGAACACCACCATTCACAATCAGCTTCTCCTGGAAAAACAGATCCGCATGTAGACGCCCTAGTAAACAAAGTTTCTGCTACCTGTCGCATACGATGATCTCCTTATAAAGCACTTGTTTCCATCTAGCATAAACCTCCATATGCGCCGCCGTGTCCTTATAAAAAAGCCTTAGCCCTGCAGTGAGCTGGGTGTCCAGAGTGTCATTGCTATAGTTCAGAATGCTTTCTATGTACGCTCTATAGGCAAACATATTGTCACGCTGTGTAATCATGCGATCACCTATAGTGATGTCCAGCCGGTTGAAAAGGGTGACTACCGGATAGGCAATCGTGGCCACCATAGCTGCCGCTCCGGTAGCCGTTCCATCCTCGTTATTCTGCAGGTTAGGTAGAGTAAGGTGTCATTCAAATCCAGGTACTTCTGTTGAGCCCGAAATGTAAAACTCGATGGGGGCTAATAGTGATAGTGCCGCAAGGGGCGCAACTTCCATGAAAAAACTGTTTGACGCTCGTCTGCATCAGCGGCACGACAAACAGATCTAGTTCCGAATTCGCACATTCCTCCTTTTGTTTCGCTTGACCCGTCTGCTCTTTGACATGCGTTCTCTTCTGAGCAGCTTTAGTTGTTGAATTTTGTTTTTTATGCGGATTCGGGGCCCCCGCCGGCGAGAAGCTCGCCTTTTTCTTTTTACAGAGCTTTTACCCACGTAAACCAGACCAGGGTCCTCTTGTGCTGGTTGGTTGAAACGATTTGTGATGGAGGTTGTTGCAGTAGACACCACATCCTTAGCAATGTTTGTAGCAGCTGTTTTCATATGCGGCTTGGCTAATTCAATTCCCTTTGCGCAGGAAGGGCAAGCTCTCCGAAAAAGACTCCTGAAAATACTGCCTAGACCCTCACCATACATTACAGGTGTGCCTTGGAAGTAGGGCTGATTTCCGTAACCTGCCTGTCTGCGGTAATAATCCCTATAAGCTGAGTCGCCCCATAATTCTTCATTATCACCATGTATAATTGTCTCTCTCATGTCTAGGGTGCATGTGTAGTTTCACCAGGACCTTCTCGTATTTAAATGAGACCAGATCTCCCTGATCGTCCCTTATCTGTATGTTGATGGTGTCAAAATGACACTTCGAAACAGGAATATAATCAGGCTTCATGTATTGTATATTAACAATGCCGTTATTGTCACCCTTGACTTGTGCCGTCCGCCTCAAGGGTGCGCATGAGTCAACAACCCTTTGGTATTCTACTATATCGCTGTAGATCATGAGGCTGTAAAATCCACCATCAATATCTGCACATGTTTTTTTCCGTATTTTTTATATGCTGAACATTCCCCAACACCATTGAAAGTTTCCCGCTACATACAAATTCCACGGTAAGATCGGCTGATCTTTCTAAATAACTCACGCCGGAAAGTATTTGTAACAGCTGTATATCTGTATAGCGCTCAAGACACGCTATCGATTTGTTGATAGTATCTAGCAGCGCTTTTATTGTGGGGTAGAAGCCGTGAGGAAAACCCATGTTTATCAATTCAGCAGGTTCTCCACATCTGATTGTATACCAGGAATCCCTTTTGTCCAGGGTGTACCACATATGGGGGTACTGAATCTCCATCAGCTCACTTCCCACTGACCTTGTAAATTAACGGGTTTAGCCAGCTTAACAGAATAACTCGATATTTCATTTTTGGGGAATATATCTAAAGAGGCGTTACTTAGCAAGGTGATATAAAAGCCGGCGTTTTCCATCTTCTTTTCGGGGAGCGTCTGTTTTTTAGATCCTCTAGAGATGCAGCTTTGACCCAACTGTTGAATTTCTCAGGCCACCTCTGCCATTTTACCAGACGCTGTTTCTTAGACCTCTTACCTTTACTCTGAATATTTTTTTCAACCCTATAAAGACGCTGGGGATCGTCAACCACCTTTTGTAACTCCTCTGTGTAGAAATTACCGCTTACAATTTCACCAGCATAATCAGTCAGCTGATATATGTATACACCCTCTTTCACGGCTGCTTTTGCCACTATGAAAATTTCATCGGTACAGGACTGATGTCAGCCTTTTGTAAATACACCTTTTAACTTGGACACTCGAATGTGGTCCCCTACGCGGAAGTCTGTTTTCTTGATCTTTTCAGATATCCGGCCAGCATACAGGTTTCGCCACGCTGATAAGGAGTTTGAGGTTACATAACTGGGAGGCATTTTAATAGACAGTGGTAACAGTCATTATACACATCGATAAAAGTCTAATATATCCACATAGCGTTGCATATTATAGGCTGTGAAATATCTCCATAGTTTATATTTCAGGGTTCTATTAAAAAGTTCAACAACCGCCGCTTTAACCTACGTGTGTTATAAACTGAAAATAAATAAAATGATGCATGCCGTGTTGATTTAGAAGGTTTTGGAGGGTCTATTCAGAAATTCCTTAACGGCATCAGTTTGTAATTTTACAGGTACGCCGCCCTTGCTGAAGATATGCTTGAAGGCCGCAGCCACTCTTGCACCAGTCTTATCCCTCAAGGACTCTGCAAACGCGTATTTTGATAAAACATCTATCACTGTCAGAATGTACCGTGCACCATCATTCTGCTTTTCAAGGTTAGAAACATCCGCCAGGTGAGCATGCCACTGCGTGTCTTCCGCTGCGACAATGGCCCTTCTTTTAAAACGTTTTCTAGCATTTTTATGGAGGGTATACGGAACCTGGCCAGATAGCCATGTCTTAACAGCTCTGCATGTGATGGGGTGTTTATTACGCCGTAATTCTCGATAAAGCACATCAACACCCCTTAACTCCCAACACCACATTTATCATAATAGCTTTTATGCAATCTTGAACGCGTGTTATCCATTGAAGCACTACAAAAAAATAACCAGACACAGGGTTGGTGTATGCCGTTTTATTTGATTTTTTTATACTGGTTGATATACATGTACGGGATGCCGAACCATTACCACCCCTGATTTTTTATTGGATACATCATATAACAAGCTATACACATCAATGTGGTTGCTCCGCCTGTAACTCTGTAGACACCAGATACTCGTAGCATTTAACAGTTCAGAGGCTTGTAAAAGACGGCCTCTAAGGCGTAGGAATATTGCATACATTTCAGCCACGTGGTGTTTCAACACGGTTCTAGGACCCGGGTATAAAGAACCCACGTATCGGAATACAGAACCGTATTCACCACACACCGGCATCTTGATGATGTTACAAATGTCACTTATACAGATTGCACTTTCACAAATCCGTGCATATTGAAATCCCGGTACATAAAAACGCCACAACAGGTGTGGGCTGTTTACAGTTATTCTCGTCTTCAGCATAGCGTATAAATGTTTTCCCCACACATACGACCAGGCGTCAGGTAGCGCTACACATGCCCGGCTTGTCCTCCAGAAATGTTACCCTAGAAACAACGGTACACATATGTAGCAGGATTTTCATCTTTTAAAAACAAGCTTTTGCGGTACCGGACACCTCTGCGGGTTACTTCTAAGACTGTACAGGGGAGAAAAGCCTCTCTGCATTAAACAGGCTATATGGTTTCTAAGAATAACGGGTCCTGCAGTCCTACATTTTCTTCAGGTTTGTGACACGTTTGAATTTCCAGGATTGTTTCTGTTAGCAGCCCCCTATACCTGCACGTACACGCATACCCACGGTTTTATAAACACTTTTAATCATCTGATAACCGTTTTATGACTTCAGCATCTGACATATCGCCCGTATTGCTACAGATTGATACTTCGGGAGTAAACAATCATGAGCATCCTGCTGAGGGTATCCGCATTTATGCCCTTCACACTAGCGGTAATAGTCACACTTCAAGCACGTTTTTACAACCGACGCCGCCAAAGCTTGAACGGTTACAGACTCATAATAATTGACAACGTTAAACGAGTTGTTCAGGCCCACAGCGCCGTCACGCATTTTCTGCAATTCAAAAAAGAAAGAAGTTTAGCTCTTGAGCAGGTGTTTTCACAGGTTTTTCTCACACATGCACGCACGCGCACACACACACCAACATACTTCATTACTTACCAAGCATACGTTTCAGAACCAGCATCTTCCAGTATAGAGGCGCTAGTGACGTCCATAAACAACTTGTCTTCATCGGATGCTGTGTCTACTGTCGGGGTCATTGCGGCCACTGGAAACAGTTGCTCTAAAACATTCAGATCCTCATACATGGACACCTTAACAGGCTCATCCATATTTACGTAGTCTACATCGGTGTAGGGGTCATCTACACCAAAATCGATGAGCCCAGGCCGGATTTCACACGTCTTATCCATAGCCACTGCGTCATCAGGGTAGCCATCGACGGATAGCGCCGATGCCGGCGGACTTTCAGGGCTGTAGTATTTTTGAAGGGTTTTCAAATCCTCAGCCTCTGTATTGTCCTTAGAGTAGTAGCTGTAGCGCTTCATAATTTGCGGTATTGAGGTCTGAGTTTTTTTTTCTCCAGGGCTTCAGGAACCGCTTGTATGTCCCCTACAAGCCACAACGCCTAAAGACAGCCACCGCTCAAACATCTCCATGACCCACACCCTTCAAAACCCAATGCGGCACTTCCAGGTCTTTGTAGGGGCCCCCACTGGGGCATCCCCGGTTGTCACCCACAAAGATCCAGAAGTGTGGTGCTGGGCTTTGAGGGGTGGGGACCTTCCTGCTAACCCCCATGAAGTCTCAACCGGTGGGACACCCCTGCTAAGGACCAGGTTCCTGTTAAACACACCTACATCACTAGGGGAAACCCGTCAAGGCTAGTTTGATGAGGAAAGGTATAGTACACTACTCATCGCTACCACTTTACTGTAGTACAGGCTTGTACCAAAGGTGAATTTGTACTTACACTTGTAGTCTTAATTGTGTGTGGTGTTCCCAAAGGGTACTGCATATGATTCTGTCTAACAGTCTCCCCCCCACCCCCCACTTCCCTAACTTCATTGTATCACCGCTTGGCATAGTGGCCAAAAAAGATATGGCCAAGTTCTGACTTATACCCCATTTATCCTACCCCAAGGAGGAGTCTGTGAATGACTGGCTGAACCCGGAACATTTCTCTGTGCACTATGCCTCTTGAGCAAGTCATGGTGGTAGTGGCAGGCATGGGCAGGAGGGCATTGCTGGCCAAGGTAAACATCGGATCAGCGTTCCGTTTATTGCCAGTGCACCCAGATAGTTTTCATCTGCTTGGATTCCAGTGGGAAGGTAGTTTTTATGTGGATACATGTATGCTCATGGGTTGCTCGGTGTCATGTACATTGTTTAAGCATTCAGCACCTCTTTGGAATGGGCAGCCCGTAGGGTGGAGTAGAGAAAACACTGCACTCCCTCCCTCTTTGTTGCCGACGTGTGTAAACATGTTGCCATCAAACGTAATTCTAACACCGGCTAGCTCCGAATCGTCAATTCTTTATAAGCGTGGGCCACTGGAGAAGTAAGTTGTCAGCACACATAGAAATCCCATAATCATGCACAGAAATAGCGATGCAGAAAAGGTTTGCAAACAAAACAAGTATCCGATGCAATCGATGACATGGCAATCCCATAACAAATGGAAGGTAAGAAAATTACACTCGAATGAGGCACCCAGTCTAAGACTGCAGGGGTTTTTCAAAAGCAACACCACATCCCAATCAGTGCAGCCCTGAAGGCGGACTTAAGGGTGTGGCTCAAATTCTTGGAAAGTTCAATGGGGTGCAGATTTTGGAGGACACCCTGGGGGACTAGTGTTGAACTACAATTGTATTCTGATGCTGCAGGGAGGGAGGGATTTGTGGTGATCCTGGGGCCAGAGTGGTGTGCCCAACGTTGGCCACAACAGTGGCAAAAGGGTAGGACTAAAAACATCATGGGTCTGTAAATGTTTCCCATTGTGGTGTCACTCTTGTTGTGGCCCAAGGAATTGGGTAACACAAGAGTACGTTTTTGGTCCAACAACAAAGGTGTTGAGCAAACAATCTCCAATCGGCGTCATGTCCGGCGGTACTTAGCCTGCTCAGGAAATTGGTGGAGGTGTGCCTTTACATTAACATTGAGTTTAGGGCCCGGCATGTGCCGTGCACTGTTAAAGTTGCTGCCAAAGCTCTCTAGATTTCAGTGGACCAAGTTTCGGAAAGCCCATCAGGTAGCCAGGCTGGAGGGAGCAAAGTTCCAGAAGGTTTGATGGTAGCTGGTAGCGTGGACAGGGCGCTCTGTGAGTTGGGTGAGCGACCAGACGTCAGATTTAGATACCAGAAAAGCTATGGTAGTTTATGAGTGTAAATGTGGCATTAAACTGTACGGGGCGCACTGCAGAGGAACAGGTATGCCCATTTGTGGCATGGGCGCACAGGAAGGGAAATCTAAAAGCTGGGCAGCATCTCATCTGGCAGCGGTGGGTTTCCATTTCAAATTGGGAGGCAAAGCAGATCCCAATAAAGAATTCCTGGTGTGCACCACCTGAAGTGCTGGGCCCGGTCAGAGCCTACCAAAAAAGATGGGACAATCAGAATCAATATCAATTTTCTCTACAGAATTCTAAGGTAAATGATAGGTTTGTTGTTACCATTCATAAAAGTCATCCACAACTTGCAACACCCTGAATTCCTGCAGCCAGGCATGCAGCTGTCCACGTCGTCTCAACTGCTTTGCAGCTCATTAGATGTTTGGCAGTTTGAGCTCGGGGTTCCCACAGTGGAGCAGGACGTATTTGCGCTGCCAGTTCAGCAGGGGCCGATTCGGCATGACCATTTTGGTGGGAACGTTTCGCCGCCAGTATGTTTTGCTGCGAGGGATGCTGAATGGGCTGGAATGCTGGAATGAAGGATGCTCAAAAAAAATGGGCAACCACCAGATGCACTTTTCTAGATGGCATTGATGGGGCCTCAGGGCAGCAATGTGGTGGGGGTGGGGGGCTGAGATGGGGTGAGCGGAGAGCAGGGGAACAAGCCAGAAGAGTGCAGATTCTAAAGTATCATTCGTTGCGGCACGTTGACAGGTACAGTGCCGGTTAACGTGCTGCATTTGCAAAGAATGAACACCAGTCTCCCGTAATTCCAGCTGTACAGCACCTCACCACTAAGCCAAAGATGGCCTAATGGTTTAGCATGAACAAGTTTTATATTTATCTTGTACAAGACTATGTGAGCTCAAAACTGACTAGGAGTTTCTCGTCGTTTGGCCTTGCGGTAATGTGCTGGGCAGTGACCAGTGTTCTCATACGCTAATTAATATTTAAAAAAATAAAATCGCCGGCAATTATATATTTATTGATTAAGTTTATTATATTGTTTACATCTGTAAAGCGCCTAAGCCCTGGGGCATCAGAGCGCTGTTATGCAACCAGTTACACGCAGAGAAATAGGCAGGCAGAAAGAGGGGCATGTCAATACATTAAACTACCTGTACATATAGTATATGTGCATATATCTTTAGGAACACTAATATGAACGAATGTATAAACATAAATAGATATTTGCCTACCTGTGCAAGGGCCCAGACTGATGCATTTTTTGGGTGATACCTGGAGGCAGAAGGTCTGAGGAGGTGGGAGGGGCTGCTACTATGCTGGACTGTACTGGGCTAATGAGGCACTAACGAGGCCTTTTGCTGCCACTGCCATGGCAGTACTTAGGGAGGCATGGTGCACTGAGTGAGCTGTGACACAGTGTCTGAAGGCCTGAGCAAAAACCTTTCCTCAACTTGTCTCCAGGAGAATGGCCTGCGTACTTTCCAAGCGTGGCAAGCAAAGTTTCTCCATGAGGGTTACCAGTCTATCTTCGACAGGCACAGCACCGACCGCTCAAAGATATTCTGGCGCTGTGAGGAAAATGGTGAATGCAAAGCGCGCATCCACGCTGCCACGGTGGTTGACCTGGTGTTGAGCAGGATGCATGAGCATAACCATGGGAGTGCTGCCGCAAAAGGGGAAGTGTGCCTCATCCTGTCAGGGATCAACCAGCAGGCTCTGGGGACAGTGGAGCTGCCAGCGTCGATCATCAATGGAGCTCTGCAGGGGACATCAACAGCCATGCAGTGGGAGATGCCAAAGGAGGACGCAATATGCAAGGTGATCCAGAGGTGTTGCAATGCAACACACGCCGTACCACCTTAACCACAACACAGAGCGGCAATCAGGATACCAGAAGCCTACAGGTTCTACCGTCCCACACCAAATCAGCCGGAACGCTTTCTCCTTTTGGATTCAGGGGAGAATGATGAGAATCATACTCTCATATTTGGCCACGAGTCGCACAGCGCATGGGCTGTTGAAATGGAGAAGCTGTACGTAGGTGGAACATTCAGCCTGGCTCCAGTGCTCTTTTCACAGATATATGTGGTGATGGCAGAGCGGGGAGGATGTGCACTGCCGGTCCTCTATATCTTGCTGCCCAACAACGAAAGGAGCACTTACCAGTGCATGTTTGAGGTGGGCAAAGACATGTGGGGCTAGTCCTGATCTGGCATCCATTTCAATGGATTTTGAACTTGAACAGGCTGCCATTGGGGCAGCAAGAGCAACACTTCCAGGCTCGCAATTACATGGCTGCCTCTTTCATCTAGTCTGCAAGAAGCTTGCTGCAGTAGGTCTACTACCAAAATACAACACTGAACCCAAATATGCACTGGCAGCAAACATGATCATTGCGCATGCCAAGTCATGACCTAGACCGAGCTGTAGTCATAATGGACAATACAATGCCTGCAGAGGTGGTGCTAGTCCTGTGCTGCTTCGAGGAGAATTACATAGGCCGCCGGAACCATGACCGAGCTGCGTTGTGGTCCCACCAGAGAGGTGGTCGGTGTAGATATCTTTGTTTCTTTCTCAACCGCTAATTCTTTAACAGTTAAAAATGTTAGGTCAAGGGAGCCTTTAATTAAAATTAAGTCTTTATTTTCCTTACATAAAGTTGCTCTTAGTGGTATGCAGAGACCACAAGGAATTCTCTGTGCTTTCAAGTATCCGCCTAATGTCACAGCATGCAGTTTCCTATTTTATAACGCATTCCAATTGCTTAATCTTCTTTTGTGGGTCAGCGCATTTTGTTTGATGGGTGTCAGATGTAATTTAGAATTGCATCCCCTTCTTCGGAAGAAAATCAGAGTGTCGTTGCTCTATTTTCTGTAAGATGTTCAATGTCTTCATACATTTTTTGTGTGTGTAATCTCTTTCCAATTGTCCGTTCATTTAGTCTCAGAGGCATTTTAATTTTTATTTTTCTGAGTTGTGACATTTGTCTAATATCACTATTGCAATTTACCTTCCTCGTTGATTGGGTAAAATACAAGCATTACCTTATAAATCAATGCATCTCCTATCCCTGGCATTGTGCACGCCTCTTTCCAACAAGGCCGCCTGCACTTTCCGTCCAAATACTGAATGAGCCATCCTTTATGTCTAGTGCGGTTACTATAGTAATTATGTATACATGAGCCCCGCACAAGCATACCATCAGCATCCGGCGTGCAATGCCACGATCAAGCTATTGATTACAGCACAGCCATCGAGCAGGATAGTGTAGTACTTACAGCGCGGCATGAACCCGTCAGTGTGTTAATGAGGTAAGATGCTAGTTTGTACGGTCACAGAATTTCCCCAGACACGATGACCGTATTGATCAGGATGACAGCGGTGGTACTCATCTACCGTTTGTGTAACGTTACAGAGTATGTCACTCACAATACCTAACCAATCTAGCAGTTATGCGACTGCATTGCAGAAAGATCAGTAAATAGTGGGTAAGCTCCTCACTACCTCCACATGTGGGATAACGACGTTGACAATGATTTAGCAAACTAACATGGCATGAAGGGCTTTAAAAAAAATGGAGCAACCTTTCAGTAGGGATTCCCCCCAAGTAGCACTACAGTATTTTTTACCAGCAGCTTTGGTTAGCACAAGTATCCACGCAAATTCAGGTGACTGGGCACTGAGTAGGGAGACCTCACAGATTCCTATATAGAACCAGCAATGTGTAATACTATGAGTTTACCGTTATTGATTTATGTTCTCCATGTCTCTTTCATTGCTTTTTTCTAAATATTGTTCTACTGTTGTCTGTCAAATGTTCAGTTAGGTGTCCTGATTGTATATTTACCTGTATTTAATCTTAACATATGGTTTTTCGTGATGCTACTTTAATATCCGCCTTATTTTCTTTGTGGTGACTTGACGATATGTCGAAACAGATTTTTTGTGTTGATAGTCCTTTCAGTTCAATGTTGCTGATCACATTGAATAGAAATGCCCTAATGGATTAAGAAGTCTGAAATGCATTAGCAGCTATTTGCATCCACAAAGAAATATTATAAAAAAAAGGTAGCAGGCACTCCTCTCCAGAAAGAACATGGCATGATAACCTGTTCTGTGTTTTTTTTTCCCACTTTCAAATGAGAGTTTGCAGCCATAGCGCTTTTTGCACACAAAAAAATAAACAGCTTATCATGCCATGTTCTTTCTGGAGAGGTGCGCCTACCAGCTTTTTTGAAATACTTGCAAGGAACTTGGGCTTGGTCACCCTGAGTTACCTGGGGGAACCCAGACGTGGGCTCCCTGCTCACTGTGCTGAGAGGGACAGCTCCACCTCACTGAAGAAGCCCAACAAGGCTGAAACACGTGTATGGGGTTGCTGTTGGTACTCTTGTTCAGAAGGGAATTTCCAGAGCATTTCGGTGCTGGACAAAGACTGATATGCAAATGGATATTTCCCATCTGTGAAAGGTACAGTGAGCAAAAAACGTGTTCTGCAAACTCATCTCAAAGTGGGAAAAACACAGAACAGGTTATCATGCCATGTTCTTTCTGGAGAGGAGAGCCTGCCAACTTTTTTGAAAATTGACAAATATTATAATTTTAAAAATCACCTTAAACACATTTTGTCTACTTACGAAGTAGTAACCTACACATGCAATAGGTCCAAACACATAATTAACTGACCAATCAAGTCTAAAGAAACCACTGGAGTGGTATTAAGTGTGTGCAGCCCACACCAAAGGCTAATTAGCCTAGGTCTTTCATCGCTATCAAGGTTGCTTACTTGATACCCTCTCATTTAAATATTGGTCAAATATTTGATATTCTTATATTCCCAATATGCTCTAATTATATACAAACAAGCTAACAGTGATGTGTACCTGATCACTTTTGTACCGAGATTTCTTTGGTAGAGTACTTAATTTTGCTTACTAATTGACAGCTACTGAATGAGTCATTTATTTACAATATGGCAAACTGGACGCATAGGCCTTCGATAAAAGTAAGCCCACCTATAGCCCAGTTCAGGATGCAGAGTTTGCACCTGGAGCGTGCCATTGAATATAGATAATTGTCTCTTGGCGAGTGAGGGATGGTGTGCGGTTTGTTTAGAATTGAGTTGGAGAGACTTTCAATGTTTTAGTTTATCACTTTGCTTTATGCTTGGAGTTCTTTCCATGCCCCCTCTATAAAACAAAATGATTGAAAGCCAAACAGCAACACGTTTCTACCAACACACCCGGTGAAGACATTTACCCACATGTCTTGCAGACCACCAAACGTGTTCATTGCGTTCTAGTATTTGTACTGTTAGCCCCACACTTTCCATGCACATGCCGGCCACATACCACAGTGCACAGAAACAAACAGGCCTGTATGAACTCCTCACACCTCAACTAAGCCCTACTCGGCAGACAGGCCTTTTGTACAGAACTGATTTATGTTCCAGTCTAGCTACAGTCGCCACTGCTTGTGTGGTCCTTCCGGTGTGGAAATATTCACCGACATGAACGAAATGGTCTCTTATAAGAGGTTTCTACTATCACCTAACTTTTGCATGAATAATTTAATCTTATGTGTTGTGGACAAAGTGAACAAGACTGTAATTAAGAGGTGATACTGAGAATATCAAACATGGAGGTGTTCTTACGTGGGACTACTAGCATATACATTGGTACAGCCACCATGGACATGTTTTTTCATAGCACCAATAGTGGCTTTTTACACTGTCAGAATACTAACTAATATTGTGGGGAAAGTGATCAGGAAAAAGCATCAGGAAATGCTCCTGGGCACGGTTGGCTTGCCAGGCATTCATAGGATTTTTTGCATGATACCCTTCAAAACTGATGATTACAAACTCATGCAATCCACAAAGTCATGCAATACACAATTATTTTGTATTTAGATCAAGTAGCAACTACATTCCTTCCCCACCATCCACTGACCCACCCGCAAAGGGCAGTCCAGCAGATGTCTAAGAATGACCAGGAATCGGGTACCTTTTCTTGGACTATTGCCTACACAGGAGCATCCGTATCTGCCGTATATTTATATAATGAAGGGTGCATTCGATACTTGCATCATGTAAGCATAATTAGTCTACATGTTTTCTTGAGCGATCAAACGGTCTGAGATTTATATGGAAATGGGTGACCAGAAGCATTACTGACGATGCCCTCATTACCTGGAAGACCAGGCCAATGAAATAAAACCACCTGGAGGAGAGGAGCAAGTAAAGCATCTACTAAAAGAAATAAGATGAACATAATGAAACTGCAAGCAAAAAAAATTGTAATATAGGTTTACTTCGGGGTAAATGTAAATAGTGAAGCTGCAGCAGAAAGAAGAACCACAGAGAAGCAAGCAATCACCAGCAGAGCTCCTCTGCATCCCTGTGAACTAGCAGAAGTGTCTACAGTTCTAGCACTTTTATTCTCCACTGTTGCCACATGCGCAAGCCAGAGACTGCACCCCAAGGATGCACCTTGCAGAGGAGTTACCAGTTCAATGTGGGGCAACATAGGAAGGCTTAAGAATTAAGAGGTATTGACACCTCCACAATGCATGGAGCGTTTCTAAAGTCCACCACTTTACCAAGGCCTGGGTACCCCACTAAAGCGCATCTCAATGCTAGGTCACCTTCTAAAGCCTGAGGGCTGCACATGCTCAGGTGCAATCCATCAGTCACCACATTTCGCAGCCACAGCAAGGGCCTCTATACTACACAATGACGTCAGGGTCTGCAGCAAGACCACCTGACCAATCTGTCGTATAAGCTTTTCCAAGCAAATGGTTTTGCTAAATCATCCCAAAACGAGAGTATTGAAACTAGACAAGAAAACCAGGTTTGGCAGGAGACACCAACCTGGGGCATGGCCCCCCCACTCCCCTATGGTCACCAGGTTTCTTGGCCACCAGTCTGCCCAACAGAAGAGGAATCCAGCGTACACTTCTCCCATGGAGGCTACGTTGCCACATTGTGTGCCAAATGCAATGCACCGTAATTTCAAGGCTGAATCAGTGCTAGGTCACCAAAATACAGTGCCAGAGAGGACACCATAGAAGGGTCCCCCAAAAATCACAGTCCTACATAGGCAATCTGCAGATCGTAGTGCAACTGAGATGATCAGTGCTTTGATAGAAGTATGGAATCCTCATTTGGGAAATATGGATTTGTAACCATGGAAACGGTTTACCAGCCACTGATGGAAAGGGATGACCATGGCCCTCATTACGACCCTGGCGGAAAGTAACTGACCTGACCGCCATAGCGTAAATAGCGTTTCCGCCATTGCACGACGGAGTAAAGTGCGGCTAATTCTGACCCATCGGGCACGAGCACTATGCCATGGCGGAAGTGCAAAGTCCGCGATGGCGGAAATGTCCTCAAAACGCCCCTCACCGCCGTCGTACGGCGCCCTAGGTGCAATTCCGCCACCCATCATAGCGGTCACCGTAATGAGCGGTAATCGCAAAATACGGTGACCGTAAATATACCGAAACGGAAGCAAAAACATGGGGCCGGAACGGGAAACAGCACGCCGTACACCTATAAAATCAGAATCCCAACACAACCATTAAAAATCCTACCCTGAGACACATCCCAACCCGTCAGCCACCCTAGTGAAAACAATCAAAATGGGAAAAGTTGCGAAAAAAGCGTGCGACCGCAAGCGGCAGGTCCACTTCTCCCATGAGGAACTCACCGTGCTCACAGAGACCCTCCAGGAGAATGCTGCCGTCGTCTTCTCGACGCAAATGACCAGGACGGCACTTGCGAACAAGAAGGCCATATGGGCCCTGGTGGCACAGCGGGTAAGTGCGGTGGGGACTGCACCCCGCAACCCACAGCAATGCAGAAAGCGATGGGATGACTTGCGGAGACGCGTACGGAGCATACTATCAGCCAACCGTAACATTGCCACAGCTACCGGGGGAGGATCGGAATCACCCATCAAGTTGACCCCCTGGGAAGAAATCTGTGCCTCCACCATCGGAATGGAGAGTATAGAGGGAGTCGGAGGGATGGAGAAAGGAGTGCAGACATCCGAAGAATCAGGTAGGTGGGCCAAATAAAACAATGCTAAATCCACAATGTCCAATCATGTGAAGTACCATGTGTGCACATAGTGCAACAGAAACACATGTCCAGGAGTACGTCCACATACATTGGCCTGATAGCGCACTTTAAAAGTCACATTAAATACATAAATAATCAAAAATCCTAAAAACACCCTCTACACGTGCAGCATGCACACCCTAACTGCAGGCTGCAAAACAACTGCATCCTCAATCCACACAAAAATGAAAACAACTGCATCCTCAATCAACACAAAAATGAAACCACCTCCAAGGCCCTGACCCAAATCACCCTCAGGTACCACCCCAATGCATGTGATACATTGCCATTCCAATTTCCACAGACCCATAAATAACGCTCGCCCTCCTTTACTCCACCACAGGGTCCAATTCAAACGACGAGCTTCAGGACACCCCTACCAGCACACCTGCAAAGAGGGCCAAGACCAACGGCCAAAGACCCTCCACCTCAGCTGCACGGATCAAGACACGGCAGCAGCACAAATCAAGTGGCAGCACACAGGAGGGGACTTCAACAGGCACCCCAGCAGCCAGCATGCCCACAACAGCAGCACCACAGGTCCCCCAATGGATGCCACAGAAGGCACTGCTTCTGGTGGCAGCAGCACCATAGATGACACTGCATTAATGGCAGCATGCTCCGACACAGAAAACGGTGCTGTCGATGTAGGATCCATCCATGACCTGTCTCAATCCCCCTGTTTGTTTCATCCCGTACACCATGAGGATACCACGCAGGGGCACCCACAAGACGACTGGCCATCCCCCACAAGCCCTGTGGCAAGGCAACATGAGGTGATCAGCCCCTCTGTGACACCACCGCAAATGGGCATGGCCCAGCAGAGGCAACAGTCCCTCGACCAGGTGATCGTGCAACAGCAGCAACTGGCCACGCTCCTCAAGGAGCATGCTGATGAATGTGGGGGTACTAAGGCAGCCATAGAAACATCTACTGAGACACTTAGGGCAGAAATGGAGAGAAGTACAGAGACACTAAGGGCACAAATGGAGAGAAGCACCGAGAGCCTGAGGGTACAAATGGAGAGAAGCACCGAGAGCCTGAGGGTACAAATGGAGAGAAGCACCGAGAGCCTGAGGGGGGAACTGCATGCGACGTCCAAAGACGTATGTGCTGAACTTGCCGCTGTGCGCCGTGTGCTCACTGAGCTCTCACAAACCCTTAGGGACATGCATGGTGTGAGCATCATCCGTTACAAGTTCCGTCCAGGGCAGCCCCCAACGTAGATCTGGGAGGAACCTGCGCTCCACAGGCAGGGGTGCCCCTGATACCCGGAGAGGGGGCTTGCAATAGCGTCTGCCCACTGACAATGAGCATCTTTGGACACTGGTGTTCGGGGGGCGAGGTAGGAGGGGGTGTGTTGGGCTTTCTTGGGTGGCGGGTCGATGGGGTGTGTAACATAATTTCACATATGCTATAAACATTTCACAATCATCCAATGAGATGTGTGGACATTGACCTTTGTGTACGAGGCCTTTATAGGCGTACAGTCCATATTGTGCATGTTCCAGACACACACAGTGCCACAAGTCCCGTGTCCATGTATCAGCCACCAGGCGTGAGTGCTAGAAGCATGAATCGATGATATTCTGACGAATTTCACGGCCCTCCTGTGCCTCGCGGACTCCTTGAGGTGCTGCCACATCCCCACCCTCATCATGACCATCTTCAGGTGCTTGCAGTTCTGCGTCAGGGGGCATGGGCACATTTCTACGTACGCACATGTTGTGTAGCATGACACATGCCATGACCATCTTTGCAACCTTCTCATGGCGGTACAGGAGTGCCCCGCCAGACCTGCTGAGGCAGCGGAAACGAGCCTTCAGTAGGCCGAATGCCTGTTCTATGACTACACAGGTACGTGAGTGGGCATGGTTGTAGTCCTCCTCATGCTGGTTCTGTGGGTTCCGGAGTGGTGTAAGGAGCCATCTCTTCAGTGGATACCCGGCATCACCTGTATGTGGACAATAAAGGATGTTTGTGGAATGACATTGCTACGTACGCATCCCCACTCCCCTTCCTGCCAGGTCATTGCCGCATCACATACCCCACATTATCATGCATGAAATGAGACCCACCGAGTAGCCAGGATCTGTTCCCTGCGTGTCGCTCCATGTAGCGTGGTATTGTAGAGTTACTCAAGACCATAGAATCATGGGTTGATCCAGGAAATCGGGCACAACAATGTGTAATGATCCTGTTGGAGTCACACACCATTTGTACATTAAGAGAATGATATTGTTTTCGGTTGCAGTACTGGACCTCCATGGCATGTGGGACAACCAATTCCACATGGGTGCAGTCGATGGCACCAATGCAACCCGGTATGCCGGCAAGTGCATGGAATCCCACTTTTGAGTTTGTAATCTCATGCTCCGAGCGTGGTAAAGAGATGTAGTCGTCTGCGTGCTTCAGGAGGGCCTCGAGCACTTGCAATAGTGTCCGTGACAACAGTGGCTGTGAAATGCCATGCAACTGTCCGACTGTGTGCTGGTAGGTGCCTGTGGCCAGGAAGTGGAGTACAGACACCACCTTCAGTAGGGGTGGGATGGCGGTTGGGCTATCTATCATGCTGACAAGGTCAGCGTGTGTCATGTCCACAATGGCGGTTATGGTGTCCCGGTCCAAACGGTAGAGGGTGTGGATCTGCTCATCAGTGAGGTTGAACGGATGAGCTCGGAGGCGTGGGATTGCGGGCTGCCTGCGTGGTCGTAGTGCCTGTGCTGGTGGGTCTTGCTGACCCTGCCTTGCCCTCCTCCTCCTCCTGCGTCTCCTCTGTGCGGCCGGTTGTTGTAGTAGTTGGTGTTCGTCTTCTTCTTGAAGTTGGAGTACTTGCAGTGCTATCAGGTCCCCCAGGGCCAACATCGCTAGTCCTGACGGTAGCATTTTGGAGTGGGTGTGGTTGTGGGAGGGGGTTGGGTGTGCAATTTATGTGTTTTCAGGCTGTATAGCCTCCACCTGTGGTGATTCATTCCACCTGTGCAAGCTGCAATCCCCTTTGGGCGAGCACGTCCCGCACACAACGCTGCAATTTGACGCATGGCATCTTGCTATTACAATCATGTATTTAATCCCGATGGCAGTGAAATATTGGTTCATATGTTCATTCTGCTATGGTCCCATTGTTTCACATACTATCTTTGCAGTCGCGAACAAACTTGTGAAGGGTCAGTGGAATGTAGTACTCGATTAACGGTGGACCCTCATGCAGCACTGTACCGAGGTTCACCGACGGGCGGGGCGTCCCATTTGTGAGTGAAGCCAGTTGCCATTTTCACACACTGCCGCACTACATGGATGAATTTGTGATTTCAAGCGGACAGATGCCTTTTCGATTGTGATGTTGCAAATGAGGAATTCGAAGGACAGCGCTTTCGGTTTTCAGCTAGCGGCGAGGAGACGCCCACAGGTCTGACTGCAAATATAACGTTCTATTGTTTAATGTCCTTCGGACAGGGGCCATGGCGAGAATGCAATGATTGATATGAATAGTATGGGATGCGCAATAGCGTAGTGGACTATAAGGCAGGACGTTCCCAAATACATGTTACTTCACAACACTTGAATTCTGGGCTGGAGCACAGTGGATTTTGCAGACTGCATTCAGCACAGACTCAATGGAAATTTCACATGTTATGTGAGTAAATAATCAGGCGTTTTCATACCGGGATGAGGGAATGATGTATGGATGCATGGACAGATGATTTAATTGAGAGTTTGCCATGTACATGGCTTTTTGGAATCTATCCCCTTCCCCTGCGCTATGTGATGCAGAGCTGCCATAGTGGGACCATCGTCTATCTGCCCTTGTTGAACCCTCCCTGTCTCGACGCGCCTTCAAACACTTGTGTCTATGCACGTTACTAATCCCATCTAATGGATTCTGTTTTAACAGACGCATGCACACAAAGACTCGTTTGTAATAGTGTTTTCACCTCGATTTATATAGTTATGATTCGCAAGTGATTTTTGGGTGGAAATAATCCTTTTGAGTGGGCTAGCATGCATATGGCTGTAGATTTAGTGTGATCATTGAAGTGAGTAATACAAATGAAGTTCTGATGCCCATACTATTCTTTTTCATTTCATTTGGGTGACACGTATCTCCTCCCCTTTTGCCGCTGCCATCTGTATGCCACTCCTGCAGATGGCTTTTACTCCCGACACCTGCTGCTTCGAGTTAATCAGTGGAGCACCATTACGATCGCCAATGGGCCACATGCCCTTACGCACTACTAGTGGCTAGGAGCAACATATCGACCTTTCAGCTGGACTAGTGCCTACCTAATGGGACGGCCCTGCGGTTCTAGGCGCTTCCATGTTGCCTTTTTGAACGTGAATGTAGCCCCTGTGTACCATGAAGGAACAGGGCGTCACACAAGAAGAAGCTGGTCATTTATTGCGGATGCAGCCCACAATAATGAAATATATTTTGGAGTTCATGACCTAATAGCTGTATGGGCTTGGTGATTTTGTTGTGCATTAAATTTTTATTCTGATATTAACCGTGTAGCGTTATTCTTTGCAAGTAATGTAGCATATTCCTATTTGTGGAGCGATGTATTGAGAAGATCTGCATTGGGTTCCGGCTTCTGAGTATAGTTGCGTGGTACTGTACTGGGCGCGTTTGCCTACGAAGCCCAGTGAGGTCAGGGATAGGGGCTGCCATTATGACTGTTTTAATGATGTCATGCTCAGGGGCGGGGGATTAGCTTTTGTGTAACAGATGCCGGTCAGCCAGGTGGATTGGTGGAATGATGTGATTATCAGAATATGGCTGGTCACAGGTGCCTGTGTTTGCGTGCGTTTCTTGGAGGGAGACTGAGGTCATGTCCATTTGAATAGCTTCTGTATTCGTGCCATCTGTGCCCTGCAGCTCCCATTGGCCCCTCTTGAGATGAGCCTGGCTGCTCAGTCACTCTGCCAACTTGTGTGGTACATGCTTATGCTGATGGTTGGTTTGTTTACTGGCAAGAGTACAGGGCTGGTGGAGTCTCCCTCAGGATACTGCTTTGAATGTTGCCTTACACTGGTGTCAAGCGATGGGGGCCTGTTTTGTCTCATATTTCAGTTCATATTGCTGTACTTGAACCTTCACATGCCTGTGCTGCATCAGTACGGCAATGGTGACATGCCAAATATGGATGGCCACTCACAAGGCACTTGGAGCCCCTACATTCATTTGTTCGTTGGCATGCATGGGTGACTTGTACATTTCAATGGTTGCATTGTGTGACTTCATTGCACCTACGAGGAGTTGTGCAATGTGGCCAGGGAGTGGTGTACAGGCACTCAGTAGGGCCATTTACGGTTGGTTCGCGATGCCGTAATTCTCACCATGGCGGAATGGTACTTTCCGCCATGCTTGATGGCGTTAGGTAAATGTCCGCTAGGGTCAGAATTCGCGTACCGTTGCGCCATGGTGGTAATTACGGTTTTGCATGGCGCGCGTGCGCGTACTTGGTGCAGTTAGCGTTGGCGTTCACTACGGTGTCGCTAATGGCATCGTACTTTACGGTGACGGGTCATAATCGCACCGAGCGCTATTCGATGGCGGTATTGCATTTCCGCCATCGTTTTTCGATTTCCGCCAGGGTCGTAATGAGGGCCCATGTGATTTACAGGTATGTGATTTGAACTACTGCATTGCAACCATGGTAATTGGCATTAGAATGTGTTGTCTTAAAGGATAGTTCCGGGACTTTTTTTATTGTCCCTACGGTTCGGCCATGTGTTTTTAAGCATAAATCGATAGATCGTAGAAAACTTTCCTATGGACCTTACCCGACTTTTCGTCCATTAACACACTCGAAATCAGCCGCCATTTTGTGATAATCCTATCATTTCCCCCCATCGACCTGGCTCACCTGCGTTTGCTGCACTAAATCAAATCCCCCGCCCCTGAGCCTGACATCAGCAGACGCGTACCACCCATTTCCCAACGCCAAAGCACGTTTCGTGTCAACAATCGCTGCGCCTCAGCTAATGAAGTGTTGCCATGGAAATGGCAGGACGCCTCTTTCCTCAATAAGTATAAACACACCGTTTCACAACACACAGCAGCAGATTTTCGATTCCATTACTCTGTGTTACTTTGAGTATTCTGTGACTCGTTTCTGTGCTCTGGTCAGCTACCTTCGCCGCTTCTAGGCCTTGTGAACACCTGTACCATCTCTGTAAATTATTTTACTTTCTTTACCACACAATGGCTACAATAATGCCGTATATGTACGAGCCCGAGTACACCGAGGAGGAACTACTGGAAAGGCAAGCACGCGAAAACGATGGGGATTCGGACGGCAGTTGGGAGGACCAGTCAACGGATGAAGAGCCTGGACCATGTCGCATGGACGGCGTCTCCACCTGGTGCACGTGCAATCGGTGCGAGCTAATGCCAACTGAGGAGGAGAACTGCTGCTGCAGTGAAAATTCCGGGTGCTTGGCCTACATTTCGGAAGGCGAGCCAAGTCCGCAATGCATCACCGAGCTGCCAGAGTTCAGGGAAGCCTGCCTCTCACGGACCGTGTTGAGGATGATGATGGTGCTTATGCACGAACTTCGCAGCACTGTTTGTCCGCGTAATCCGAGTAACGAGTAATTATACTCTGGTTGTGATGTCAGTGATGCCACTACTATTTCATGGTCATCTCCCACATATAAAATTACATCTACATATCATTCGAACGCATGTAAATTGGTTCCATATTGTGCATTTTCTAGATAGAATTTATTTCAAAGCAGAATAACATTTACCTGAATCGACATTGATAAGAAAGTTTTGTCATTTTAATACAGTTTGCATCTTTCTTTTTCACAGGTGGTACAGGCTGGTGGCCTATCGTTGGTTCACTTGGTGGCTTCACGGGAGGCTCCGTCACCGCGTTCGGAGAGTAATACCTGCCTGTGCGGTACTTGCCATTAGACAACATTTCCCCAGCGACAGAGGACAATACCGCGGATTTTCCCTGGATGTGCTGCAACCGGAACTTTACAATGTGTAATGTTTATTATTTATGTTCAATTGAAATTAAGATCTAAAATAAAACCCAACATATATTTTACCAATGGTTGTTTTGATTTTTTAAATGAATCTAGTGTGTCTCCATTGAATAGTCTTCCTGTGCCTTGTCTTGTCACACCACATGTCTCCGGCCAGCATCCTCCCTCACGCTGGCCGCCCACCTTCAATCCACATAACCGTTGAACCCATATGCAGCAGACATACATATGTTATTTTGCGGGTTGGCATCAAGCCTCCCGGCCTTGCCTCCTCCCCCAAAAATACTTACCACACCACTTTGTTCAAGCGTTGGCAATAAAAGGCCGTTGGATTTTATTGATACAAAACATGGTTATAGGTAAATAATCAATATGGTTGATCATAATAAATCATCCTTTTGGGCACTGGGTACAGAGATGACCCCCTCTGGCCCGTGCCGCCTTGCCACCACAGGCCAGCCTGCTGCTGACTAACTGCCTAGGCATCCAGGGTCTCCAGGGTGAACTGCACCCATATATTCTCCTGGGAGGGTGAGGTATTTATAAACTCACCCCCCTGCCTTCCATGTACTAGATCCTGCAGCCTGCCTCTTACATGCAGTTAGATGGCCTCTCCTTGGTGAGGCCCTGCGGCAAACGAGTCTTGTCTTCACGACCACCGCCCCAATCCACCCCCCGCCCCATCAAAGGCAGTTTGCACCGGGGTACTTGTGCTGGCAAGTGGAGCTGTCAGGGAGCGATAAAGGCCAAGAGGTGCCAAAGACCATGTACACTTCAAAGTGGTCTATAGAGCATGGGTTGTTGTTCCCATGTCTACCTCCAGACCCCGTGTCTCCTGCCAAGCATCCCCCCCCCTCACGCTGGACGCCCCCCTGCAAACCGCATAATGCCACGACATATAGACGTCATTCATTCACAAACACACCCCTGTTTCGAATTCTTTACAACCCACTTCATATTTCTAATGAGAACTTCTTTGCGCTTTGCTAGTCAACCCGTGAAGGTGCTGGTTATCTGCTCTTCGTCTCTGTGAACTTCCGTGACCACTTCAAGCAAACTCAGTTTGCAACCTGTGAACTGCTCCCTGTTCTACGACAAGAAACTACTCTGATCCCTGCATCTAACTGTTTGTTCGTCAAGGTAAGGCCATGTACCATAATCATTTTGCGTCCAATTTTTTAATTTATATCTATTTGCTAGTAGTCATCAAATTGCATCCATGTTTTCTTTTTGTTCAAGACAGTACATGCAAGGAACTAGTCACATGTTCTGAGTTTAGTCAAATTATTTTTCTATTTTTTTAAAAGTTATTCAAATACTTATCCGCATGTGAATAACGTGTATAGTTCCAAGAACCAAAACGAACCTTGCATTGAACCATGTGTCATTTAATTTTTTAACACATTGGTATTCATAGAGAATTGTTGATCTTTACTTTTCAGAACTTTCCACAATGCCTGCCTGTTCCATTGGCGGTTGCCCTTCGAAGACCCATAATAAACCTGAAGGTACTATAATGCATGTTTTCCCTAAGACAATAGATCAGATAAGAGAATGGGTCCGATATTGCGGATATCCACCGTCTGAGCTTGAAAGTAGAGTCCTAGAAGTCTTTGCGGACAAGAGGGGTGATCGATACCGCATCTGCAGCAGGCACTTTAGCTCAGACATGTACTCCACATCATTGCTAATAAAGAAGAAAACACCGCGAGCGATGCGAAAATTGCTCTCAACCGCTATTCCCACTCTATTCGTCCACATCCCTCCACTGGTGAGTCAAGTTTACGGATTTAGCTCTCGGCCTTGCGGTAGTGTGTAGCATTAGCTAACAATAATTTCCCCATTTATGTATCCACTCAATATGAAGGCGGAAGATTCTCCATCCGTGTCGTTATTGCAGTCATCAGCCACTTCAAGCGCCTATCGGGTAATCTTACTTAGCTATTCTGCCACTGACTTGTTTTAGGCATGTAAATCAATAGTTTTAATTTATCGTGTAATTATTTTACCTAATGGTACACCCTAGTACTCGTCCTCTAGTCTTTGTTTTCAGTTATAATTATTGTTATCCAAAATAATGCAAGTACTGTCTTTCAGGGAGATGCTGAGGAGTCCAACGCATTGACGGCAACCGTTGATGTCACTCAGATGCTCGAGGTACGTTTCCGGACAGTTCCATCGATGGAGATCATCAGATCTTGCATTCTTGTAGCGTGATTGTTACACACAATGTTTCTTTCGTTTTTAGCCATTGATATGTCCTTCTGTCGTCGCCCTCCTATGTGTCTTCTTTTTTCAATAGTGTGTTCATTACTAATGAAAGTCCTATGTTTCAGGGAGTCGATGGAGCATTAGTCCAAGAAGGGGAAGCATGCAGTTACGGGTCGGCGCAACAGCTTGCAGAAGTGTGCACCGCAGTTACAGCGTCCCTTGATGTTCTTATGCATTTCGAGGTATGGATACTGACAGTTCGATCAAGCGAGATCATATGACGTGATTACATCCGCTATACTTCCATCTTTATTAACGCAAGTACTATGTTTCAGGGAGATGACAGAGCTTCTTCTACAAGAACATCACCCCTAGTAGTTGATGCAGATCTCTGGGTGGTGACACTTCCAACGATTGAGCAAATCGAATCATATTTAGATATCCATTATTTATTTTAGACAACTGATCATTTGTGCAGGTCTATTTAGATGAGCCGTTGACGCCTGCACAAAGTTTGTTCTTTTTAACAAAATAGAAAACCATACTAATGCAATTAGTAAGTTTCAGGGAGTTGTTGAAGCGTCATCTTCAATAATAACCTCAATGGAAGTCTATGCGGAGCCCGAGGTATGGATCTTGACAGTTCCATCTAACTAGATCAACAATGCGTGAATAATTGTCGTTTGAATGTTCTACACAATGTGTTCATTCGTGTTTTGCTATTGAGATGTACGTGGGTATTGGTCCCCAAGTACATTTTGTGTTTTCAATATTACTAAACATACTAATGAAAGTTCTATGTTTCAGGGAGTCCATGGAGCGTCAGTGCGTGATGGATGTGCTTATCATGAAAATATAGTCGTTGCAGCGCAAGAGGAAGTGGAGACATGCACACACACACACGAGTCGGAGCAACAGCGTCCAGATGTTGAAGTTCGAGGCAAGAAAGTTTCAAAGAAAAGAAAGCAAAAGAAGGTTAGTGTCCTGGTCACTATATTATGTTGTTTTTCACTGTTAATAGTTCAATACTGTAAGTTGTGTTTAAACTGAACATCCCTTTTCCAATCTGTCCTCTAGTTGCGAGTGGGTGTACGAACTAGATCTACACAGACAGTGAAGCGAACGAGAGATGTTGCTTGTCAAACCTTTTGGCAGGGACTTGAGACTGGAGATGCATCGTGCCAATGGGAAGAATATGAAGTGATTGACAACGGAGCTATACCACCACCAGCCATTGATAGTGAATGTCCTCCTGGTAGTTCGGATGCAGTCGGAGACAATTCACAGAATCCACACCGGCAAAAACTAAGACCGCGAGAAAGTTGAAGAAATTGTTTTATTCTCCCATCGCCGGAGAAGGAACAGATGTTGCAATGGAAGAGAATGAAATGGACGACAATGAAACACCATCAATATCACTGAACATAGCAGAAGACGATATCAGAGATTGTACCTTTAATGTGAGTGACATGTCCTCAACGTTACAGGCCGAACCAGCTGGGATGCAGAGTGACAGTATAAGGAAAGAGGCCAAATTCATTGTATTCGATAGTTGTTTGATTGATATTATTATTATGATGAAATGTGGGCATTCGGTTGGTGGGGAAGTATGTGGGGAGCCATTGATTAATGTGACTCGTGCAATTCGAGGCACTAACCTTAAAATACATGCCACCTGTACACAATATCATCCGTTCTCATGGTCTGCACAACCCATGCTGGGGCAACTGCCAGCAGGCAATCTACTTTGTGCAGCGGCCGCACTTTTTAGTGGTTCAAGTTTTAAAAAGTTAGAGTCTTTCTTTCAGTTTGTGGGAATCCATTTCATTGCGAAAACTCAGTTCTACAAATACCAAACCGATTATCTATTTCCAGCCATTAGCGAAGCTTGGAGAATGGAAAAAATGTCTATTGAAAGTACATTCGCGGGCAAACGGTTCAGGCTAGCCGGTGATGGACAGTGCGACAGCCCAGGATTTTCAGCCAAGTACTGCACCTACCACTTTCAGGACATGGAAAGTAAGAAAATTTTGAGTTCGGTGGTCGTGCAGGTGTCACAAAGTACATCCTCAGTGGCCATGGAGAAAGTTGGCTTTGTAGCATCATTGCAAGAACTACAATCGCGGGGAATCAATTGCCAAGACAATGAGAGAAGAGTACAAAAATATAAATCACCAATTTGACGTATGGCATCTTGCAAAAACAATCAATAAAAAAATGTCGGCTGCAGGTAAAAAAAAAGATATGCAAGGTATTTCACAGTGGTCCAAGTCAATCAGCAACCATCTTTGGTGGAGCTCAAAAATATGTGAAGGGTCGTTGGAAATTCTACTGGAAAAATGGCGGTCAGTAATGCTACACTGTAGCAACGTTCACCGCTGGACCACAAACCAACATTTCCACAATTGTGAACATGGCCATTTGTCCACAGAGGAGGCACGGAAGAAGAAGTGGTTGATTCCTTCATCACCCACTCACAAAGCCATTGAAAAGATTGTATTTGATAAAACTATAACAAGAGATTTGAGGGGACTCATGGAATTCTGCCACACAGGAGATTTGGAGGTGTTCCACAATATGTGCCTAAAGTACAGGCCAAAACGATTGCATTTTGGCGTGGAGGGCATGATAAATCGGACTCTTCTAGCGATCTTGGCACATAACCATAATGTTGGCCGTCAACAAAGTAGGACGACCGGAACTTTAGGGACGCTTCGCTACAATAAGGTCTTCACTAAAAGAAGTAAACAATGGGTGATCAAACCAGTGTTTGAGGATATGCAATATGAGTTTATTGAGAGACTTATTGTTGATGTCCTAGATAGGCACATACATGGAGTTGTGAACGAACCTGTGCAGGGGACAACTGCATTGCCACCCAACATTGCCTCTGTTCCATGTCCACCTAAAGCAGAGCTCATTGAGAAATACACATCACGGTTTAAATGATTGTAATTTGATTGTCTGTTCTCTCGAGTCTCCTCATGTTGCAGGCCCATTGAATATGTGTATCTATGTAATGTGTAAATAAAAGTGATTGCTCAGTGTACATGCAATGTGTCTATCCAACCTTGTTCATTTGCGCATTAAATTAAACCAAACAGTAATATAAATCATTTTTCAAAAAATATAGAATGTCTCCGTATTTATGGTTCTCTGGGGCTGCAAAGCACGCAGACAAAATGCAAAGATGGAGTGTAAATTTCAAGTCCTGTGAGATGGCCTTACACTGAATGTAGCTAACTAGGAATGTGTGCTCATTCAAAGTGAAGGTCAGCTGCTTTGATTTTTTGCTCGGGTGCCGGAATGGCCCACGACTCAGTATAAGGTTCTATTGTTATTTGACCTTGACAGGCCGGGACCATCCCGAAAGACTTTTTTGGGGGTGTGATGCAATAACGTAAGAAACGATAATGAATAAAATTTCAGAAACGATAGCCATTTAATGTTCGTTCATTAGAAGAAATAACGTCGGCATAGAACGAGTGGTATTTCGGGGCTGCCCTACGCACAGACACAATGGAAAATGCAAATATAATGTAAGTAACGCTTTAGATGAGTTTATACCGCAATTTAATTACTATACAGTAGCTTTAAAGACGGGTTAAGTTGTACTTGTTCGTTCTATGTGGCATATTGTTTTGTACCGCGCACTATCTTGAGGAGAACCATCTCCTTTTACGGAAGCAGCTCAAAACCTTCCTCTATGCTTCTGCTTTCTCTCTCCCTCTCCCCTGCTACAACTGGTCCACTGTCTGCAACCTCGGTCCTGGGCCCTTCCACTCTCCACCTGCACTGCCTCCCTGTCAACCCCTGCACTGGGGGACTGTCTCAGTATCCTACAGCCCCCCTTCCCAGCACTTGTTCTGCACTTACCTTGCACTCGCCACCAGCTGGCTCTATGTATTTATTATTTTATGCTACTTACCTTGTACTCCACTTCCCTCCTCCCCCTGCACTTGCGCGATCTGAATGACACCTGGCCTAGTAAGATCGTTGTCTGTCTTCTCCTTGTTTCCCCCCCCCACCCCCTGCCTCGCCACGCCTTGAAACACTTGTGTATAGGCACGTTGCAAATGCCATATTATATCATATCAGTGACGAAGTGGTCCACTGGCGCTCAGGCGGCTCTGAAAAAGGCGGAGGAGAGGGGGTGGGTTACTGGAAATGACGTATAATACCCAGTTGCACTGTCCTAGCTATGAAATAAATTCCCGACCTAATATATAAAATGAATAATTTTAATAAAGATCTGATGGTGAGACTAATTTCATTTTTTATGTTTTTAAAACAGGTACATCCTTCATTATTGTCTGTGTCACGAGTACCAGACACCGGCGGATGGCTTTTACAACCGCCAGTTGCTTCTCCGCGTGAACAACGTTACCACCCTGACCATTTTATGGGACGATCGCCAAGTACAAGTATGCCCTTACGCGGTACTAATGGCTAGATGCAACATACATACCGTTGTGGTGGCCTAGTGCCTCGTTGTTGGAACAGCCATGCGATTATCAGTGCGACCGAAGAGCTTATTTTATCGTAAACCAACACCCTGTGTACTGCACACGAACATCGCTTGCCTCAAGACGAACTATTTTGGATCAAGAGCAAAGAAAAATGCAAATCGCTGAATATTCTCTAAACATTTGATGTCCAATAAATGTACTTTGCCAAATGTACAATCTTGCCGTTTGCTTTTAAAGCACAGTTTCATATTCCGAATTGTGGCGCTGTATTGTGAGATGATCTAAGACCCTGTGTACAGTAAAGGAACATCGCGTGCCTCAAAACGAACTTTTTGGAACGTGAGCAAATAAAAATGCAAATCGCTGAATATTCTCTAAACATTTGATGTCAAATAAATGTACTTTACCAAATTTACAATCTTGCGGTTTGATTTAAAAGTACAGTTTCATATTGCGAATTGTGGCGCGCTGTGTTGTGAGCTGATCTGTGTTGGTTTCCGGGTTCTGTGTGGAGTCGCGTAGGAGACGCCTGGGCGCGTTTGCCTACGCAGCACAGTCACGTCACGGATAGAGGCGGGGAATATGAATGTTTTGATAAAGTCTGTTTCAGGGGCGGGGGATATGATTTAGTGCCGCAAACGCAGGTGAGCCAGGGCGATGGGGGGAAATGATAGGATTATCAGAAAATGGTGGCTGATTTCGAGTGCGTTAATGGACGAAAAGTCGGGTAAGGTCCATAGGAAAGTTTTCTACGATCTACCGATTTATGCTTAACACATGGCCGAACCGTAGGGACAATAAAAAAAAAGTCCCGGAACTATCCTTTAAAGCTCCTACTATGAATTACTGCTGCTCCACTTGTCACACACATGCTGAAGAGAATTACTCAGACTTGTCCTGATCATAGTTTAAAAAAAGATTGTACTTAGTAATGGTTTCCCATTTTATGAATAGTCTAATTGCACAATTCTAAATCATTTTTGTTTGAAAAGGCTTTCCAGAAAATGTAAGAAACGATTCCTTCCCTAACTACATGCAGAGCAGAAATGGCAAGAGCTCTGTGATGGGGAACTTGAATTGTGGGGAACTTGAATTGTATGTGTTTGCAAAGGGATTTCTAAAGACCTCCCCGCCCCCCACGCCCCAACATGCTTTCATTTGCCAACACGATGGTCTCCCGGCATCTTAAGGATAAAGTAGCAATGTGCCCATGTATTTAAGTGTGCATGAGCTGGCCATTTCCCAAAGGACACTACGAAAATGTGGCATTTGGGTGTCCTCAAAAAGCTTAAAACGTGGTTGTTCTTGAAGGTGAACTTGTGCAACTGCAACATGGAGTTGAAGGCCACAATGCAAGCTGCACATGGCATGCTACACGTCTGACAGTTACATGTCATTTACCAGGACACCGTCTAGTGCGAAATCACACACGGGTCAATGGAAAGTTGGAGGGCTGGCATTGCATTCAAGACGGTGGAAGCTTAGGGCCAAAGGCACGGATAGTATTGCCTTATAATGCTGAAAGCCCTAAGGATCACCAAGGATTCTGGATAGAATTAGAAATGACAAAAACATGTTTTAGACATTGGGACTGCACAGTCAGGTCACTATGAGAGGAATTGGAGGACCAATGGGTTTCCATAAATAACCTTAGGATTTTCCATGGGCTACATGTATGTGGAGGCATTATTAAATTGCAGTTTAGCAGTAAAAGATTGCATGCATTAATGCAACACTAGGGAATGATTATTTGCAAAGGATGAACCCACATACATGCAAGTAGGTCTATTAATAACATACTGGAAGTCCTCAGAGGTTCCACACTTTACAAGACTGGTATTCCCCAAGTAAGTAAAGTACTTGCACTTTCATATTCTTTCTAAAGCAATTCATAAACTTAAGTGCAGATGCCCACATCCTACACTCTAGCGTCCGCATTTAACAAAAGCTTCATGGGGGAAAAAATCTTCTCATTTGCAGTTCAAACTACTTATTCACAGGAGAGATCAAAGTTTGATCAAATATGCACATTTTTATTTTATGTAATAGTTATTTTCTATAATGTGCCTAATGCTGTACCAGAGTTTGGTTTCTAAGCGCGGATCTGGTATTCAAACCTCTGTTGGTCTGTGTGGTCTTGCTTCCAAGACCAGCGCGTTGCCTCTGTGCTATCCTCCGTTCACAAAGGAGGAGAATGGCTTGTAAGCCTATGGCAGGGATAATCGATTCATAGTGTAAACAAGGGGAAGTGTTTAGTGTTTAGCACTCCTTGCACATTTCTGATTGAAATTACAAACTTCTTGGAAATCGGTTCATCTTTTGGCTTCTGGGAAGCCACTCTAAACATTAAGCTTCCTTTTGGTACATTTAGGTTTACTTGTACAAAGGTTAATCTAGTTTAGTAAGGTTTGGAAACCTGTGCCTTTCGGGGGATATCACAATTTTTCTCCCCATTGAGACCCAATTCAAAGTCCAAATTGTCACATGTACCAAAGGCATCCATTGACTGATCAACTCCACATTGTATAAGGGAAGTATTCGTCTATTTCATTACTGTACAGGCACAGTGTGTGTTGTGGTAGCAGGCACATGAGAAAGTGCTGGCAAGTGCAGTCTCGCACTTTGCTGGGAGCTGGTGCTGCATTTTGCGGGTAAGAATTGTCATTGCTCGGCGTCTTATTAAAAGCTGAACTGTTGCCTGCTCTTGTAGACATGCCTGCGAAAAAGTAAGAACTATCAGCTGTGCAGTAAGACCAGACGTGCAGGTAAATCGGTAACAATTCAAGTGAACGCGGGTGATGGTAACGATAAATGCATACGTGAAACTCCTCTATCTGCAACAAATGTGTCCACAGCGGTGGGAGAAACAGCATATTTCACGTTTAGCAGCTTGCAAACGCATGGAATGTGGAGCCCGAGTTTACGGTGACCGCATCCTCCCAAACAGAGAACACATCGCTACCAAGGATAACAATTATTACATTTGTGTTACAACTTGCTGCAGAAATCACAGGGATACCCTTGGCAGAGTTCTCCCATACGGAGTAGTAACGGCCAGGACAACATCATTGGCTTTAATCTTTCCAAGTTGCCTGACTTGGTAGAAATTGCAGAAGGACTCGGACACTCTGAAAGAATCAATATCCAGTTACCACCACTCTGAATTTAGGGTTCAAGCAGATTCCATGTTAACAAGTGTTTGTACCGTCTTGAAAGAACAAAAGGAACTTGCCGCAATTCTAAACAAAGTAGTGGTTATCTTGATGTCAAAGAGTTCACCTGAAAACGCTTATCTAAACCACTCTTAACAAGTCTAGCGTCAGATCATTTAATGGTGATCCAACAGACACCAAGAGGGGCATTAGACAATACAAACTTTTCCAACAGAAATAACCTGCAGACACCAGCTGGGCATTTGCTGCAGCTAACTGTACCAACTTGAATATTCAACAGAAGCCAGAAACTGAAAGTGATGATCGCATACCCATGTTCGAGCAGGAGGAGGTGATGGTGATTCACGATGAGTGATTAGTCAATAACCTTATGGTAAACGCAAACACTCCCATAGACTATGATTAAGTTCCACAAGCCTCCAAATGTGCATTCTTAATGCTGGGCCACCAGCGTGAACCTCAACTCCTAATATTTCATGTGCATCTTCCAATGGTATCTACAAATTAACTGATGCAAGTATGCGTCATAAGGAGAAGAGCAAGGCAATGATTAATCAAAATAAAAGCAACAAGGGCAGTTGGGCACTTCGCTAAAAAATCCTGTGTACAGTAATACCGTTTGCTGCCTATCAGATCACCAATACACATCAGCAGCATGCGAGTACTCGTCTGGAGAGCGATACAGAAGATATGGACATGATTGACAGTGCCCCTCGGCAACCCGATGTCCCAAGTGTACATGCTAACCTAGCTCAGCAACTGAAGGCCACTGACTCAGTTCCCAATGTAAAGGTACCTAGATTACCCACAAGTAGACCACCTGGCATCTTGAAAACTACGGACATATTTGCCACTGACAAGAGCCCATATTTAAATAGAGGAAAGAGCAGTTACTCCATCATATAACCCAGTTGAAGAGTATTATAATTGTTATTTTATAACATGCTTAATACCAGCGAGTGGTTTCTAAGCAGAGGGATCAGGATTCAAACCTATGTTGCGCGGCATTGTCTTGCTTCCAAGACAAGCACATTGCCCCCAAACTACCCTTCAAAGGACATTGATCTGGTAGAGCTGCCCGCCACTTATATAGTGAAAGAAACCGGGCAGTGGTGTATTACATTTCTCTGGTTATCATGGAGCATTTGCAAATGTTTTATGGCTGCATTTTAAAAAATGGGTTTTGAACTCGGTCATATTTGAAGAAGACTGACTGACTACACTAGACCCCCTCCTTAATGACTTGTGCAACTGAAAGTAACCTAAGAGTTGTGATGGCAGAGTCGCACAGGAGGGCAAGCCTAAAACCAAAAGATGCACTGGTTGAACAAAGGCGGATTTGTAATGGTTCTCTGCTGCTGTGGGAGGCAGATAATATTGACCTAAATCTTCATAAAGATTGTAATCTTATTTTTTGTAATACTAGAGGTTATCAATCATTTATATGTAATCCCAAAGGAACTAGCTATCTTGAAAATAGTGACATCTTCCTGATTCAAGAAACCTGGCTGTGAGAGGAGTTTGGTTGGTTATAAGACAATATGCAGCTACACTAAAAAGTTTTGGGGCCAAGATCAGCCTCCATTTATTGCAGTTTGCCCCCTAGTTTTTCCACACTAATGTATTAAGCAGGTTTCTTTAGGATCATCGGGACAAAACTCTTCCTTTAATAATTAGTATTTATGATCCTCGGGATGGATGGGGTGCAACGATGAAGTAAATTGGTCAATCATGAGATACACCGACGGAATTCTCAATGAGTGGTATTCTTTACATCCTAAGTCACGGTGTATTTTAGCAGGCAATTTTAATTATGTAGCCAAAAGTCTCACACCGGTAGAGGAAATGAGTGTTCATTCCTTTAATGGGCGAAGACAACCAAGGGTTGGATCAGGGAGAGTTTAGAAATCATGAGGTTGCTCACCCTCAGACAGGAAAATGTGCAATATGGTTGAGGACATTAGGGAAATGCAGACTTTATTTCCTCGACGCTAGTGGTCTAGTTAGTCATTATCATTCTGATGAAGTTTTCTCTTGTTATACCTGATCTAATAGTAAGGTCAAAACTAGGATTGACTACATATATTTTTCCCCCCATTAAGAACGAGCCAACATATGTAACAAGGGAACTGAAGTGAGGTATGCCGTACGGAGGAGGCGCTGGGTTATAGAAGAGATTGTGAAGAAAACACAACATGATTCCCAGGGATCTCCGTATCCTCATTTCCCCAGACTTCACTCATGACGACGACCAGGAACGGGAAGAGAATCTTACCCTAAACTCGGAAAAAATGCTCAAGTTTTTGGTTACGCATGCAGAACGTGAACATGCACGGGTCTCAACACAAATTGATACTCTACAGGAAGAAATAGAAGATATGACCAACCCTAGCACTGTCAAAGACCAAAACTATGATAAGATGCATGCTTTGCTTAAAGATTACTAGGACGAAGTCAAGATACTTACATTTTGTAAATTCTTTCGGGACAAAAGGGATTACAACAACAACTGTGTTTATACCTTTCAAGCTAAATTTGACCATGATAACATTAAGCCCATAATTAAAACCCCCACCACCACTCAGGTTTCTTCTGAAATTGAATCCGAAGAGGAACAATCTGTCACTACCGAGAAATTGGAGGGTAGTCTTACTCCATCACTCAATCAACGTAGAGGTTTCCTGGCTGAAATCAAACGTTACAAAAAGGGCAATATCCTCAATCCAACCGCACAGACAAACAAAACAGTACGGTTCAATGTCCCTTTAGGGCGAATTGCTACAACTCCCACCACGTCCTCAGAAGAGTAAGAGGAGGAGGATCAAGGGCCAGAAAAAGGACAACACAGAAACAAGCGGCAAACCCCCTACAGTCTCAAGAATCAAACAACCAAGTCCATTCTCTGAACCTAGTTTGTAATTTATCTAGCAACGTTTCGTCTTCTGTTGAGTTGTCCCTGTTGAATAAAAGCCTTTCATTTGCACCCATTTGTCATACCGACCTCATTGAATTTCAGATTGGTTTATTTGTAAGCTCAGACTAAAAAGGTTTTCTCAATCAGGTCACAACATTCACACCCAAAGTGGTACCACAACCAGTTACAAGATTACTAATGTCACTTACTGATGATACACAACTTACTTCAACCTCCTTACAACAGGATCTTGGTATTCACCAACAAAATTTGAAATTGGTAGAACATAAATTAAGATCTAAATTTGTTCCAGCAATTTCTAATGCGTGTCAGATAGGTTTTATCAGGCAGTATTGAAAGACACTTACAAACATATAGATGGTCCTCAGCCTTTGCTTTCTAAATGTAATCTTACATTGCTTGAAAAAGCTGCTCTTAAGAACCTTGCGCATCATCAGGGAAGCCGATAAAGGTGGTTACATAGTGATTTGGAACACTGCAGACTATATTACTATGGCCAATGATCATCTTAGGACTCAGGCTGCTATCAACTCTTACCGGGCAATCCCACTCAGGAAACAGTAGCTCAACTTAAAACTCTCATTCAGTACTGGCATTCACGTGGGACACTCACAGATGACTAAAGAAAAAACTTTTTTGTCCTAATCCAGTCATTCCTACAATGTACTTTCTTCCCAAGATTCACAAGCATTACACCACACTTCCTCAGGTTCAACCAATAATGAGTGGCTTAGGATGGGCCACTGAGGGACTCTCCCAATACATTGATACTGCAATAAAGGAGATTGTTCCAACGCTACCTGCTTACTTACACAATTCCACCCAAACCTTGCCGATCTTATAAAACAGATGGTGTTGCAATTTTCTTCTGGCTAGCTTTGATGTAAAAGCACTATACACTTCAATACAACACCATCTAGCTTTGAAAACCATTGATTTCACTTTCTGCAAGCATTCAGCCTCACACACACAACATGCCCAAATGATTAAAGATTTCCTACAATTTACTTTAGCCCACGATTAGTTTCTATTTAATCAGCAATATTATTTGCAAACGAAAGGAGTGGCCATGGGTGCGAGGTATGCTCCATCCCTGGCCAACATTTTCATGTTTTTTTCATGTTTTTTTTTTAAAGGGAAGTACATCTTTAATAATCATAAATTCAAGCACAATATTTTTGTATGGAAAAGATACATCGACAACGTCCGGTCATATGGAACGTATCCATATTTGAAGAATTTTCAAATTATCTGAATCTTAATGGTATTGAATTTTTCGGGACATGCGAGTCCTGACTCATTGCAATTTCTTGACCTTCAGATCCATATCTCCAATGGTATAATACAAGCTCAAACTTTTCACAAAAAAAGCTGTTTATGCCATCCTCCATGCCTCCAGTTGCCATCGAAGATCTGTTATTACCAACATCCCATTTGGGGAGTTCCATTGAGCACGACGTAATTGCAGTACACAGGTGGCTTTTGAACTAGAGTGTGATATGATCAAGCAGAGGTTTCTGGAACGGAACATGCTATCAATAAAGAGTTAGATCGTATCGACACAATGACCAGAGACTCGATTCTGGGTACCCATAGAGCTCAGAACACTAACGCATTTGACAATGTGCAGTTCATCACCAAGTATGCTCAAGATAATGATATCGTCCATCAACTATTGAACAAGCATTGGCATTTATTGTGTCTTGACCCTGATTTGCAATCATATTTCCAAGACACCCAAAATTATCTTTACTCGCAACAAAACTTTGCGCACTCAACTTTGTCCCTCGTTCTTTCAGCCAAAGCCTGCTCTCACACAGTCTCTTTCATGGCTCCAACCCAAACCTTTTGGATTTTTCAAGTGTGGTTCTTGTAATTTTTGTAAATTCTCTCTCAATCAGAATGATTTCAGTGGTCATCAAGGTCTTACAATTCATATCTGTGATTTCATCAATTGCAAGTCCAAATACATAGTGTATGCTATTTAGTGTTTATGCCGTAAGGTATATGTTGGCTCTACCATCAGAGAGTTACGAGTACGCATCCAGGAGCATTTTGCACACCTCAAAAGTCAAGATCCTAAACTACCACTTGCTATGCACTGGCAACAATATCATCAATTGGACTCAGTAAATGATCATAAGTTCATTGGACTCATACAGACGCATGCTCATCCATGAGGCGGTAATCGGCAACTATTACTACGGCAACTTGAGGCGCGGATCATTGCCAAACTTCGATGTACCAGTCTGGTATTGGACACAGAATTGAATGTACTCCTTTAATGTGTCGCTTTAGCGTTTGTTCATTTCTCCGCTATTTGCACCCTGTTTTACTGCTCCCGTCTTACACACAGTATTCATCCGATCACCTGGAATCAAGCATTTCTTTTGATCTTACTCTCCTTTTGCATATTGAGTACATGTCCGGTTTAGATGCACACTTTATTTTTCTGCATCATTTATTTTTCTCTATAAACTCCTTTTCTCGCACATGCTCCGCCTTCAGTTATGTTTTCAATATATACTTTGTGTTTTTTCACAAACCTTTCACACTCATGTAGCACATTCGTTCTGTGCAAGTGCCATTTTTGTGGATCTGTCCATCCCGTTGAACCCTCATGCGCATTTACTTCTAATTCCAACCACGCGCTCTTATAGTTAATTGTTTAGGACAATTGGATCAGGTTGTATATTATATCAAATCTAACCATCATGTATTAAAACCATCACACGTCCATAGTGTTTTGCAGCACCTAGTAACTTACATGCTGCATCTTTATTTTTGTTTCTCCAATGGACTTCCACAAGTATTAGTGCAGTCTATTTGATTTAGGCCGCACAATATAGACAAAGGAATTTGCCTTCATTTTAAAATACTACACGTTTTAAGCATTTTGCAGTATACTAGAATTCCATACGCGCAAGTGACTGCGTCACATGATGCATCTCCAGATCCTTTTTTCTAAAAACGCGGAAGACGAAGTTGCGTCTTACTATGCGGTCCTATGTCGGGATACTTCGCCTTCCAGGGGATCTAACCCCCAACTTGCAGGTAAGGGCACACCGCGATTTGAGTGCCAGGAACATGAGCAGGTCTTGATATCCGTTTGAAAAATAAATATACAATGCAGCAGCACTATTTAAGATTTAAATCTGCAGATCACAGCGTGAAAAAGTACCTGGGATTGACCCAATGTACTTCACCTTATTTACATGCTACTAACTCATTCAGGTAAATCATTCAGGAACAACAACTCACTCACGTCAAATCTGCCAAGCACATATTAGATGTGAAACACTTTACTTGGTTCTCTTTCACAGACTGTGTATTGGTACTACAGTGTCGTGTTTTTTGTAACACCACCGTTGAACTGGCAATTCATCCATTCGTGCAATACTACATCGCCTTACTGGCTGCCTATTTTGGTTCCTCTCTAACTTGCTCTGCTGCAACTTTACGGTAATCGTTTACTCTTTGTGGACGCTCTCTATTCCACCTAGGGAAAAATGGTACCAAGCCATATCGAGACCACTGCATGAGGCTACCAGGGTGATTAGGGGATGGATAGACAAAATGTGGAAACTGCACTTTGTTTCCCACTACTCTGCCACATATTTTTCTTCATCCAATATGAATGCCACCCAGTTGGCACAATAAACTTGGGTTGTAATATTTTCTAGTGCGTGGCACCTTTGCTCGTAAATTACAACCCATTGACTAGTGGTCAATGCCATGTAATAATTTTCTTCAAATAGTTTTACCAGGATGCATAACCCACTGTTTGTTTTGGATTTCTTTTTGTTCCTCCTCCATGTATGAAACATTGGGCGCTACAACTCTGGACCCTGGCTGTTGAATGTCCCAATTTTCAATGGTAACATTTTATTTGGACAACATGGAATCACATTGTGTGCTTTATGCTTAGCATTCACATGTAATTGTCTTTTTTCTGATGGGTTTCTGGCCCTACTCCTTTTTTAACTATGTTTTGGTATAACAATCCTTTGTTGATTTCTAACTTTGGTTCTGGATTCACCATGTGTTTGCCATACTATGCGATTTTTTGTTCCACATCATTTACAGTTTTGCCTTGAAAAGGACCCGCTGTTCAGGGTCAAAACACGTGTCGGCAGTTCTGTTTCAAATTACATCATAAAACCTTTTGCACAAAATATTTAGGCTGATGACTATTGTTCAGCTTGACTTGGACAATTGTTTCTCAGCACTGACATTGGTTTGGTAGATTTGTATTTGCTTTTGTTTAATGTTTTGGTTGCGCAACGTAATAGAGGTGACATTGTTTCGTTGCCAAAATATGAAACGATCCCGTCATTTGAAAGTGGGCACTATTTTAAAATGTACACTGGAACGTCCGTTTGTGATGATCGTGAACAGATTTCAGGTGAGACTTGGGTTAACGGTCGAGGCATTGGATGAGAATGTGTGGGGAATTATAGCGCATACTATATAGAAATTCCACAGCTGTGATGCGATGCAGTGATTGCATATAAAAAGAAAGGATTGCAACTAAAAATATTAATAAGGATCACTCTCCAACAGCAAATATGAAATTCCTTATAAATCGCCAGAACCCAACATAAAAAAAATTGGTTGACAACACAAAAATGTGTTATGCACTACGGCAGTTGATGTTCTCCATTGTGACTAATGATTCGAAGTTGTGTTACTTGTACCAAAAGCATATGTTGGGTGGTCAGCAAAATATTAATCCGATTGCTGAAACAGCACAGAAACATTACCGGGTTCCAATACAATGACACATGAGATCACCATGGACAATTAAGGAGGACTTACCAATGCGGAGGTAGAGACCATTTGGATGAGTATTAAACATCTCAAGCCTTCATGGGGCCCTGATGGGCTGGCAAACATAATAGAAAGGCTTTTATTCTGGGCAGATTTATTGCAGAGGATCTACATAAAGATTATTGCTGGCAGCTGGCAGCAATCTATTCCTACTGCTGTACACAAGAAAGGGTCTAGAGGTGAACCGAGTAGTTACTGCCTCTTCGCCGTGTATGCAAGATATTGTGCAATTTATTATTAAATAAAATCAATTTGTGCGCAGTAGCAAATAAAAATCTGACTGGCTTTCGCCATGTAATGGACCAACACAATATTTCGGCTCTCCATATCTTGATCAGCTCTACGCATGGCAGGGCTGGCTAAGCATTGTTTTATTGATTATGTAGGGGCATTTGATTGTATGATCATGTCATGCTTATGGTGTCAACCCAAAAGGTTAGGGATTGATCTGGTTTTGTTATACTTTATGCAATTATATTGGGAAACCTCAGTGAAAATCAGATTACACCAGCATGGGCAGCACTCCACTAGAATATCTACTAATCATGTCTTCATGTAAGGCTGTGTTCTTGTGGCATCATGGTAGAAGTTGTATGTAGCTGACATGCATGAGGCTTTACTTTCTTCTAACAATTTTCCACCTCAAATCGATAATTGTATTTCTTGGTCATCATACACTGATCACAATTCTAGACAGAACTTTTGTGGGCCTACATAGATCTTTGAATGCTTTACATGCATCTGCAAAAGTTATGAATTTGAGAATTAACCCGGAAAAACTAACATTTTGATAAGTAATGGTAAAGGAAAGAAAAAGCACCACTGTAGCTGATGAGATGATTGAAGTGGTAGAGTCTTATTCCTACTTCGGTGTCCCGAAAAGGAACAAAATAAGTTAATATTTTCTAGAAAATAAAAGTACTCCTAAGATTTTCAGGAAATGTGGCGCTATTAGAGGGTTCATTTCAGCTAAAGGAGGTCATTCGTTCGAGGGATATCTGAAATTATACAGGACCAGTAAGCATTGTGCCAGGTATCATATTGCCTAGAGATATTCAGCGAAAAGCAGGTTCCATGGATTGAGTGGAGGTGAAGCTTTGGATATCTATTTTGGGCCTCTCTACTGCAGTATCTATTGAAGCCATATGCTGAGCGCTAGGATCATTTATTTTTGCTTAGAACGCAGACCCAGAGAGCAGCAGAGCGCTGTAGTGTGTGGGTTGGAAGTCGCGCAGTACTGGGAGGTCTGTGCATCCATTGTCATTAGTCCTTGGTCAGGTGTTGTTGAAACGAGCCATGTTTTGAGAGATTTGTTAAGGATTTACTTCCTCATCTACGGTGGTGGATAGCTCGCAGCAGGCTTCTTCTGAAGATATTGAAAAAGATTGGTAATAAGCAATCATTGTTTTCTATATTTTCAGGGATAATATATATCATCACTGGAAAATACAAAGTCTTTCAAGAAACTAAACTTACCAACTGGGTTTTATAAAAAACTGTGGCACGGACTGTGGTGGTCTAGTATTGCATTGCCTCCAAAGTAAAGCCTGGGTCAAGGGAAAGAGACCCAACTTCGTAGCATCAATGGACCTTAGTAAAGCCTTCGATTTAGTCGATAGGCCAACTTTGTGGTTTAAATTAAAATCTTTAAATATGCCTAATCATCTACTGGATATCATCATCGATCTTTATACTGATACTAGGTTAGTGGTCCGAATGAACTCTGCTGGGGACCTCTCCGCTGAGATGGAAACTAATAATGGACTACGACAAGGTTGCATGCTTGCCCCTACGATCTTTAATCTTTATGTTAGTGGAGCACAAACCGTCTTTCCTAATGGGGGTTTGGTATCACCTAAACTAAATGGGAGGGCAATCTCATGGTTGGCCTATGCAGATTTTTTACTTATGGACAATACAAAAGTCGGTCTTCAACGCCTAATTAAGATATTTGAATTGTTTATACGTAACTTATATTTAAAAATCAATCCTTCAAACACAATCATAATCCGAATGGGAGGTGCTAATAAGAAGGAGTCTTTTTCTGGGGTTTGTGAGGGCAAACACATCAAGCCCCAGAAAGCTTTTAAATATTTGGGATACTGCTTTACTGGCACGGAATCTGTTACTCTGTTTAAAAACCAACTCAGGTCAAAAGCCGAAGTGGCATTAAGGCAAATGCGAATGTTGGAAAGGAAGTTTGGAGGCTTCACGATGAAACCTATTAGGGAGTTCCATCTAAAGAAAGTTGTTCCAAGGATCACCTATGGTTTAGACATTTTTCCAACAGATATTGCTGACTTTCTGAAAACCTTAGAAGGAATCATATGGAGGGGGCTATTATTCTTCCTCCCAAACTGTATCGCGATGGAAGTACTGAGGTACGAACCCTCTTCATTCAGTGCTTGCTATTAAGAAGCTATTGTTATGGAGGAAAAGCAAGTTATCTGGGATCAGTAATTTCTATGCCGATGCAGGTTTGGATCTCACATGTCCATTTATGATCTCTCTAAATAATGAAATGGAAAAGATGATGGCAGAAATAGGATTGGCCAAGTGTACCGTAATGAATAACCCAAACAAATTCAAACTGATCATAAACGGAATGGATTGGTCCTTGACTAAGAGCAAAGTCCTAGCGTCTGAACTGTATAATCAAGCCCATTCGTTTTGGAAATGTCTGCCGGTTATGGAGACGTATTTGATAAAATATCCATCCAGAATTTTAAGAAACTCGTATATGAGATTTAGATTATATACTCAACATAAGAAATCCTTTGGATGAAAAAAAATGGTGTAGATTCTGCAATGAGTTCGAAATAAACGAGACCTAGAACATATTATGTTAACATGTCCTTCGCTGTTCAATCAACGAACAAATTATTTTGCAGATCTATTTGATAATTGCTTATGTATGGATCCGAAATATGTTTGGTATAGAATGAGAAATGGATATTCAACTACTTTGATCATTCGTGTAATTTCATTTTTAAAAATAATGTGATTTAAGTTAGTCATAAGCCTTGGTTTTGGTATTTTGTTCATTTCTTGTTTTCCGTTTTCTTATGCATTTTAAAGAAAGGTTGATATATTGAATGTGAAATTTTTGGTTGTTTTATAGTCTGTTTTCTGTGAATATTTTTGTAAATGTTTGTGATAAACCATGAACAAATAAAAAAAAAAAACACTAGACTTTCTTGTGCTCAGTTTTACAAGAATATAGGTATGGCCTTCTCCAATAGTAAAACACTGTGAAACGCACCTGTAATTGATGAATATAACCTGGGTGCTGCAATGAATGCTATTAAAACTAAGGCTCAAATGTGGGCCATAATGACCAATCTTGAGGAATAAGCAACATATTGGGAAAAGGTTACCCTACGCAAAGCTATTTGAGTATTTCCAGGTGACATGATGTATCTGAGACAATTCAGAATGAAAATGTGTTTCTTGTGTTACCCACTGTTAAATACAGATGCCTTAAGAACAACATCTATGGTGACTCAACTCCTGATGAGATAATCGCTCACAATATTACCTCGAAGCGAGCTCTACTATGCAATCTTCTGTGACCTTTTCCCGGGATATCACATCACCATTAATATGTCGTCACAAGGTTTACTGCCTAGTCTCCTGTAACCTTGTCACAAGCTATCAACCATTTATTTGACCCCAACATTCAAAATATTCGCTTCCCACATTTTAACAGCTTGTCGCACTATTAAAGGTCATTAATATATTAGATTTGTCAGCACCTTTGATCAGACTAATTTTGGTCCTGCCCATTTATAGCAGGATCATTGGTAATGACTGCATCTTATTATGGCGGGAGATTGAGAATCTGCTATTGTTGCCAAAACCTTTGGATTAATGCAACTGTTTTTAATCGTTGAATATAGGATGAAATGTATTTTGGTTTTAATGTAGTCGTACTTCTTTATTTTTTTAAAGTGAAGTCTCATTTAACGATATGCATTACTAGCAAAACATACCCGTTCTCAGGAACGGGCTCTCTTGACTGACATGACACTCCATTGTTGAAAATCAATAATCCTATAGGTCGCTGTTCCGATTTGTTTATCGCTTGATGTGCTTCTCCCTCTGAAGTAAACTGCCCTGAGAACGGGTGTGTGGCCGATATACCCCGGAGCAGACGTCGAGGGGAGAGTTGATGTGCTGCTGTATACTGGGGCCTACTCAGCTCTGGCCTGACCCTGGAATGGTGACGTTTGTTGTGGTGTAAATGTCCCAGAAACTGTGCATGCTAGCGTTTAGGAGCAGTCCTTCTACGAGCACATTGAGGTTTTGCCGATTTCAGGCAACCGTTTCATGCGTGAAGGTGCTGAAATCCAGGGAAAGGGGTGGGGTGTCCACATGTGATGTCGCCAGTAATGTCCAGAAGGTCATAACTACAAGATTGGTGAAACAGTAGGTAATTCTATAAGGAACACTTTGCCAAGCCACAAACCCACAAGGTTTTACTTTTTTCATA
Source organism: Ambystoma mexicanum (assembly GCF_040938575.1). Taxonomy (NCBI): domain Eukaryota; kingdom Metazoa; phylum Chordata; class Amphibia; order Caudata; family Ambystomatidae; genus Ambystoma; species Ambystoma mexicanum. The sequence continues at coordinate 22,060,743 of NC_090923.1, read as the reverse complement.
AATAGATGGATATTGTGGTTTATTTGTACAGAGTAAAAAGTTTACTTGTAAACCATATGCACTAAATTTAAAAAAGGAAAACTAGTGTGGACTCACACATAGTAGAGTTTATCAAAAGGACATTCTTTTCACCTAAACGTATTATACACACAAACTATCTTGAACCAAGATGTTAAGTGTGTGGACCTTGTTGTGTACTTGTGGCTGTTAGCTTCCTTTTGGAGGGCCGGGATGTCTGAGGCTTTTTACCTCTGGTTTTCAGAAGGGTACAGGACACCCCAGAGCTTGGGTGTAAATGCAACCCTTATCCTGGTCTTAGAATCGCCTTCCTTTATTTTAAAACCTTCATTTTGAGTCATTCTGCCTGCTTATGGCTGCAAACTGAGTCCTTTGCTGCGGCTGATGTCAAGGAGCCCTGCACAGCCTGCATTAAGTTGCTAACAAACCTGCATAGCACACCATTCAACATTAACCCATGGCGTGCACTTACAACTATATATGTTGACTTTCGGTCCCCTTATGACCCCCGTCTCCCGCCCCCCTATAGCTGCACGGCTTCAAGGGGAATCTCTTGAATTACTTTGAACAAGTTTGAATAATGAAAAGACTTCGATGAAGTCACGTAAAATAAAAAATATAAAATTCATTTATAGCGATTTCCCGCCAGGTCTCATGAGCACATGACTCTCCCCCTACCCCCTGTCCCCTCCCCATGGCAGAATCCAGAGCGTGGCACGCGCCAGCTGCATCAGTATTCATCTAAATTGCGCGTTGTATGAATTCTTCCAAAAGCTCTCCCTTAGATTTCAATAGAGGCGCCATTGAACCTGAACACAGGCACCCACAGCTGCACCCCTGGGCGCCGTGCACTCTGAGCAGCAATCGCGTGATAAAGGCGCAAGGGCTACAGGCGCCACACGTGTCTTTTTCCAGGAGCTAGTGCCTCGAATCCGATTAACCAGCATGAAACGCTAGTGCTGATCCCAACAAATAACAGCGTTGCAACTAAAGCAATATATGGTCTTTTGAACATACACTTAACAAAATTTAGTAACGCCCCCCCCCTCTTTTGGGTTTCCTAAAGCAGAACATACTCGAAAAGGTAAATTAAACGGGCTATTGCGATTTTTCTATTTTTAAAACATTCACAAAACTGCGTTCCCACTTGGCTGCCTGATAACCCCCACCCCCCCTTCCAACAACCCCCCCTTCCAACAACCCCCCCTTCCAACAACCCCTCCTTCCAACAACCCCTCCTTCCAACAACCCCTCCTTCCAACAACCCCACCCTTCACAAAAAAACATTCGTTTTCATGAGCAGACTGCCGCCCCCCGAAAAATTCGAAAGCTCCGTTTTAACACAGCTCCAACTTCAGTAAACCTTCTCCCAACTGCACCCCCCAAAATAGACCCGCCCTAAACACAGGGCCCTGCAAGGGAAGGGTTTTAAAGGCGCAGCAGCCAATCAGAGCGGGCCCCAGTTTAAAGGCACAGGAGGCGCTATTATCCTATAGTCTCACACTCGCCGCCCTTAACACCCCTCATGCCGTGCAAGGCCGTGCATGACACTACTCCTGCCACACTACTGCTGCCGCAACAGGAATTTTCACAGCCAACTGTTTCTAGCAGAGTGATATGACTCGATGGCACGACTACAAGTCCCAGCATGCATTTATTCTCGAACAGCTGATAGGTGTGTCATGTGATTTTGTGTGTGTTTTTTTCAACCCACAAGGGGAAAGCTTTGCGTCTTGTCTCCAGTGTAACTTCTTAGGGCCCCCCAGGCTAAGCGTGACACTTTCTTCCAGTGCTCACTTTTTAGCTACACATACTCTGCATGCTGGGTGGGAGTTGTAGCAACTGAAACTACAACTCCCAGCATGCAACCGAGCGGTCAAAACTGGCTCAATGCACTCCCATGACCCTGGGGGCACCTTGGCAGCTATTACCTTTCCAGCGGACACTCTACTGAGAAGTGCCCCCAGTGCCTTCCACACATGGAACTGGGTGGCATAACTACCACCACCTCAGCAGGCTGCCAGGCAGGTGCCACCTGTCTACTGTCAGCTCAACGTCCCTCATGTTCCTTTTAATATGGCCTCTGCATACAGGCCCCATTCCACTTGGGAGATGCCACTCCAGTCCTGAGTTCATCTTTGCCTTGTGGACTTGGATGCCTGCCTTTATATTGGGGGAAGTCCCAGAATGCCAAGTTAAAACCAACATTCAAGGTGCATCGCCCGAATGAACGGGGGAATGTTGGCTCTGTATTCATTCCTTCCCCCCACACCTGCATGGGTATCACCTTCTCCTATGTGATTTGTGTGCAGCCCATCTAGTCCTGCTTCTTCACGTTGCATTCTGGGACCTGCAGTCGTGCTACTTGTTTCATAAATGCTGCATTACAAGTTGGAGAAAGTCTGCCCACGCTTGAAATCAGGCAGGATAGCATCTCTGCTTCTCTTACAATAAAGACTATTTATGGAACGCATTTATTTGAGGGGTTTTGCAGAGTGAAGAGTGTTCACAAGGATGGTTGACAGTTTGCTGAGTTTAAAAGTAGACAGTTAATAAAAACCACCCAAAAATAAGCATTAGCAAAGCCAATCGTTTTGTCGCTTGTACTTCCTGGTTGCATTTTACATTTATAGCCAATATGCAACAGAACTTGTGTATGACACACCTGTGGTGCTGCCTCTTTTAGAGCATGCGCATGCAGCGGAGTGATGTTGCACTCCGCTGCGTGCCCTTTAAATAAAGGGGCGTTCCCGTCCGCCACAGAGTGACCGGAGAGCCCGACCTGTAGGCGGGAGGGGGTTCTCAGGCACTCCGGTTAGGAACTGGAGACCTACAACAGTGGTGACGAGCATCCGATTGTTCACCCGGGCACGGCAGTGAGAGACAGTGATTTTTTTTTCTTTTGTTTGAATTTTCACCGTCTTGAATGCTGCGGACAGGAGAGAAACCACGCGGTTTGGTGGCCATTTTGTACCATAGGCCTGGGATGGTCGCAGCTCTTTTCTAGAGCGCCTGTGGGCCAACCAGCCTTAATTTTTGGAAATCCCATCAGAGGATCAGCTGATATTTGCACACAAAGTGCCTGTGAAGTCATTTTTCTTAATATTTCGTCGAGATTGAGGTGTGGAGCAAGGGGAGGCCTGCTGTTTCCTTTGATCCCCTCGGCCCACCCAGCTCAATTTTTGGAGCCACTGACTGGTGCAGCAACTTCTGCCCATCCTGTGTTTTGCGGACTGTGTTACTAGCTGAAGACGCCGGATTTTCTTCTTTTTTACGCTTTATGGGGTATTCAAGACTGTGCTGCAGCATACGGGTGGAGTAGTGATTGCAGGGGCCCAGTGCCATCTGGTGAGTGAAGCTCAACATCACGTCACAGAGGCGCGTGGTGAGTTGCAGCCACATGTAAATTTGGTGGGGCACAGCCAATCCCGCTGGATGGAGTTTTCGTGGCTGATGTGGGGCATGGTGGTTCAGATATTAGAGCCCGCTTCTATGTCACCACGGTTAGCAATAACACCCTGCTGAGCTGTGCGGCTGCGGAAGCGCTGGGTATTCTCAGCTTTGCCTATTCAGTGAATGTGGAGGACATTCAGATGCTGCTGGAGAAGTATTCCTGCCTGTTTGAAGTGATCGGGCGCATGGCTGGTGATCCAGTCAGACTACACATAGATGAGTCAATCCAACCGATTGCACTGAAACATCGGCGGGTACCATTCCATCTGCGAGACCTGGTTGATCAAGAGCTGGACAATCTTGACAATCTGGACATTATTGAAAAGGTGGAGGGCCCGACTCCGTTGGTCTCTCCGATTGTCATCGCGAGAAAACCAAAGCAGCCTGACTCAGTCAGAATATGTGTCGACATGCGGCTCCCAACAAAGCAATCAAGAGGGAACGACATCTGACGCCCACCATTGATGATATAATCACTGAGTTGCAAGGAGCCTGGTTCTCCTTGAAGCAGGACTTGCGGGCTGGATACCATCAGGTAGTGCTGCACGCTGAGTTGTGGTACATTACCACGTTCACTATCCATCGTGGTCTGTACCGCTGCAAGAGGCTGAGCTTTGGGGTGTCATCTACAGCCGAGGTGTTCCAAAACATAATCCGTGGGGCCCTGGCTGACCTGGATGGTGTGCTCAATATTAGTGATTACATTTTGGTATTTGCGAAATCCGAAGTTGAGCATTTGAACAAACTGGCGAAGACTTTTCAGCGGCTACGGTCTCTGGGTTTAACACTACACAGGGACAAATGCGAATTCCTAAATACTACGATCAAATTCTTTGGCTTTGTATTTAAAAAGGGTGTGTGTCACCTGACCTGAGGAAGATGAAGGACATAATGAAGGCCCGACCACCCGAAAATGTCTCAGAAGTGCATAGTTTCCTGGTAATGGTCACTTATTGTGGAGGGTTCATCAAGAAATGTGCATCTCGGTCTGAGCCGCTGCATGCCCTCACCAAGAAGGATGTCACCTGGGAGTGGGGGCTGCTCGAGCAGGCCGCGTTTGAGGATATTAAGGGGGCCCTGACTGCAGAAGACACTATGGCGTTCTTCGACCTGTCCCTACAATCGGAGATCGTGGTGGATGCCAGCCAATTGGGTCAGGGTGCCGTGCTCACCCAGGTTGATGCAAACTTGCAAGTTCGACCAGTTGCACACGTCAGCAAAGCTCTGTTGGAAACGGAGCAGAGATATTCTGAAACTGAGCGAGAGGCCTTGGCGGTCCTGTGGGGCTGCCATCACTTCAGTTTGTATGAATTGGGGAGACCTGTGACAGTGGTCACGGACCACAAGCCCCTTCTGCCTATCCTGGCAGGGTCCACCTCCAAGCAACCAGCTAGGATTGAGCGATGGATGCTGGCTTTGCTGGAATACCCGGTCTCCCTGGTGTACCGGCCGGGCAGCAACAATGCGGCCGATTACCTCTGTAAACACCCGAGGGGTGAGACAGAAGGGCCTTTGAACATCTATGCAGAAGAAACTGATGAGCATGTTCGGCTTGTGGTGGAAGCGGGCACTCCCAACTCATGCCAGTAGGCAAATTGGAGAAAGCTGCAGTGGAGGATGAATGTTTCCTTATTCTCAAGGTGGACATTCAGCAGGGCTTGTGAAGGGCGGTACTGGACACTCTGGCCCTGAGAACTCAAGAAATCAAAGCCATGTTGGAGCAACTTTGGAGGGTGAGGGACGAACTGACATTCTCAGAGACTGGCTTACTGCTCAGAGGTGACCGAATAGTGATCCCTCAAGGAAAGATACAGCTGATCATCGAACTGGCTCACCAGGGGCACCATAGCACTGCCAAAACAAAGGCCTGTCTGCGCCAGAAGGTGTGGGTTCCGGATCAGGAGAGATGTGTGGACGATTTTGTTGCAGCATGTGTGTGGTGCCAAGGGGCGTCACCAGCGCAGAAGGAGCCCGCCATAGAGACAATGCCGCGGGGCACCAGACCATGGGAAGTGGTCCACGCTGACTTTGGCTCTATGACCCGGCACACACACTTTCTGGTTATCGTTGATGAGTGGTCCAGGTACCCGAAGGTGGAGTTTGTTGAATCGGTGACATTTGAGAACGTGGCTGTTCATAATATCTTTGCCACTCATGGACTGCCCAAGGTGCTGTGGTCAGAAAACAGAGCGCCGTTTCAGGGTGAAAGTTTTGCCAACTTAATGGAAGAAGATGAGGTACATCACTGGAAGGTCACGCCGCTGTGGCCCAGGGCGAATGGTGAGGCAGAGCGTCTGGTGAGGACTTTAAACAAGGTCTTCCGCATCGCACAGGCACAGGGTCAATGCCTGAAGAGGAACCTTTACACATTTCTTCACAAGTACCGTGCTACCCCCCACATATCTACTGGGGTGGCGCCAGCCGAGGCACTGTTCAAGCAATGTCTTGCCAGAAAAAGAAAAAGTGCAAGCCCGCTGTCATAGCCAATCAGCAGGTGGAAAGGGAGAGGAAGGAAAGAACTGAGCAGGAGAACATTAGGAGGGGATTCAGGCCTCAGCATTTTGTCCCCAGCGAGGATGTGTTGGTAAGAAACCGTCACCCACAAGGAAAGCTGTCGCTTACCTATGAGCCGGGGCCTATGGACGTGGTGGCAGTAAAGAGGTCGATGGTGACTGCATCTGTTGGTAGTGCATCTGTCACGCACAATGCCAGTTTCTTCAAGAGGCTGGGCGAATCCAGGTCGGAGACCTTGCAGAGCAAGGACATGACAGAGGTACCCGATGAGAGCGGGCGCCTAGCTCTTCTGCCATGCGCTCCGGCTCAGGAGAGCTCAGGTGAGGGAGTCCAAACCCGGGAGGCAGGCAGGAGGTACCCCCAGAAGACTGTGTGAGGGAAGCCTGTCCACCTCACTGACTATGTGCTGGAACCTTGAATTGGTGGTAACATCTGGGCAACCGGGGCGGCTGTAATTAAAGGGGTTCGTAATTTCTGTGTGCAGTGTGTTCATACATCTGGTAGGTAGCAGTCCTTTGTTCATTGTTGTTGTTATGAAAAAGGAGGAGTGTGGTGCTGCCCCTTTTAGGGCACGCGCACATAGCGGAGTGATGTTGCATTCCACTGCGTGCCCTTTAAATAAACGGGGCATTCCCGGCTGCCGCATAGTGACCGAGGAGCCCAAACGGATTACATCGTGATCGTGTGGCTCTGTAGGCGGGGGGGTTCACGGGCACTCTGTTTGGGAACCGGAATCCTACAACTACAACCAGTAAAGAAACATGCCTGCAAGTTTCTTTACTTAATGCAGCTAGCACTTGCAAATTGCTGGCTGCACTACCACTGTTTGTTGCCTTTATTATTTATTTATTTATTGTTATTTATCTGTTTCTCCTCTGCTTCGCACTTTCCACCTCTCCCCCCTTCCATGCTCTTTTCCCTTCCCCCCTCTCCCATGCACATGCGCGTTCTCAATGTCACTGGACCTAGTAAGATTGCTGTTTTGTTCTCCCCTGTTCCCCTCCCTTTCCTTGTCGCGCTCTGAAACACTTGTGTACGAGCGCGATAGAAATAAAATATCAATCAATCAATCAATCAAAGGTGTTCTCAGACCCACAAGAGGCATAGTTAAAAGATGCATTAAAAGCGTGATTGACATGTTCATCACTCATATGATGTGCCTGCAAGCACTCACTAATTTTCGGATGTGTATGACCGGATTACTTATGGTTAATCTTCATTGTCCATAGTCCCACTCTCCCTCGTCATGGTACCCGACTATGGGGAACCCATCTTTGTGACTGCAGCTTATGACCATCTTCTTTTTTAGCCCTGCCCACCCCCCCCTCCCCAAAGAGGTAAGACTTATGCCTCATTTCCCACCACCCTTGGGCATATTCCCAAGCTGCCTCATGGACACTTCCATTTCTCTGGGTGGGTGAGGATGGGCGTCTGCACTTATAACAGAGCAAATCCAATATGATAGCCACAACTCAGGCCTTGCCTCCTGCCACAGAGGTTGCAAGTAGGTTTCCTTCCTAAATTATTCCGTCCTTCGCAAATACTCCTCGACTGCCCTTTCTACATCAGCGCAGAGCAAGGTCCTTTCCTCTGGGGATGTTGGATTCGGTGAAAATGGTGGGAGTGTCACCTCATCTGGCCCTTCGGAAGAAGGGATTGGTCACATGGCACGACAGCTGCTTTGGATTGAATTCTAGAAAAAGGTTTGCCTACATATTAGAGGGTTTAACTCTGCCAGTCTGCTGGGCGAAGGTATTGTGGGGGGAGTTGTTAGTGTTAAAAGCTTAATGGCAATTTGGCTCTAATGGACCCCACTGTAGTGCCTCGAGGACCAGTGTCAGATCCCAGGAGAAGAACCTGGCACCTCCAGGGTGTTTACCTAGCACCAGGCTCCTAAGCACACGTTCCCCCAAATTCCTTCCATCTGAAGCGTCATTCCAATGCTAATGGAAATCTCCAATGGCCACCCGTTGGCCCCTCAGTGAGGAAACCTCTTCTGAAGTCCTTCTTAGAGGAGCTGCAAGATGGCTGACACCCTGAATTCTAATGCTGCATGTGATTCTTTCCCCACCAAGCCACAAACTTGGACCAGTGATGACCATACAGCCTAAGAGTTGAGGGCCTCTTCTAGCTCATTGGTTGCTCTCTGCTCTGTGAGCTGAACGTTCCAACATCTGCAGTCCCTTCCTCTCAATGTCCACGCTGACCATTTAATGACTGCACGCTGTGCCGGCCCATACTTACAGAGGGGGCCACTTCCGGGTTATCAATGCAGGCTCCATCCGGAACTGTTCGTAGCGGGACCAGCCCCTTCTTGGAGATTAGGATACCACCATTATTGGTGTGACCTGACTCTCCCTGATCCTTCTGATGATGGTGTATATCAACGGGATTGTGGCTATTCCCATGACATTCCATCCATTCCACATGGCCCCAAAGAATGGAACCTCGAGAATAATCAGGGGGATTGGCCTGACTCTAGAGAGACAAACAGATCCCGTAAAGGGTCCCAAAGTTCTCGCATACCACGAGATATCATCCAGGGAAACCTTGTCTACTGCTTATCCTGTTGGCCATCACAGTCTCCACTCCCTAGAGGTCCACCGCTTCTATGTGTTTCACATGTTTCCACGATTACAATGCCCACCACCAAGGCCTCCACTAAACCACCTACTCACTCCACAAACTTCTACAAAAAATGTGTGATCCCATTCATAAAAATGAAACCAGCACAAGAGCCCTCAGGGGAAAGGCTGGCTGACAAGGCCTTGATTGCTCTATGCATCTCTGCTGCTCGGAGATGTCCCCCGCCGCTAACCAATACCACAACACTGGTCTTCAAGGTAAGCAGCTGTAAAGACTGGTAGGGGGTGTCTGCACTTCCGCTCTCTATATGGTAGAGGAGAGGACCAGAGGACCCCAGCCAAGATTCTCTATTTGGTAGCAATGGACGAGCAATCAAGGCCTAGCTTCTCAGGAGGTGATGCGGGCTGGTTCTTAAGTACAGTGTAGTCCCCGAACCCCCACAAAGGAATGTCACTGTATTACTGAAAACACAGTCTTTTATAATTAATATTCAAAGGTATGTACACAATCACAATAATGCACTTTGTACTCGGAAGTCAACAAGGGTAAATATATACAATACTAAAGTGGTACCACCAATGTTATCGAATCTCATTAAAGTGCATCAACTGTACGGTTAAAATGTCATACAGATCAATAACGAGGAAACCAGCAATAGAGATAGGCAGGAACGTAAGATGGTTGAAACGGTAGTCTTATTTCCTCCTATTAAGGTTTTACCCCCCCAATGTACCTGGTGGAGTAGAGTTCTCCGAAGATGCGCGACCGATCCTTCTTGAGTGACTCCCTTTAAAGCAGGAGCCACTGATCGTCGAGAGGCGTCGAGGAACTCGGCGTTCGGTGTAAGGGAATCAACGGCCCTTCTTGAGTGCCCTCCCTTTAAGGCAGGGGTCACAGGTCATTGAACGTCCGACGGCGAACAGGTTGAACTACGGCCGTGAAGTGGCAGCTTTGTTCCTAGCGGTGCTCGTCGACGACAGAGCGTTGGCGTCCTGCCAGGAAGAGGCATGCGGGGCACCTCGGTGACGATAGTTCTGGACCGCAAAGAGATGATGAAGAACTGTTGCCCAGCAAGGGTGTCGAGTCATCGGCGTCTCTGTGGTCCTTAGGTGGCGGGGAACCCACCGGCGGATGCTCCTCAGCGCGTCGACGGTCGGGCCTTCTCCAGCGGGATAAAGCGGGCGACGATGCAGACGAGAGCGTCTGATGATCAAATGAGGTTCTTAGGCAAACGGGAGCACGGCGGCTCCGGTCGGCGATGGCGGTCGTCGACAGGGGCGGACAACAGTCCGGGTACTTCTCTTTGAGATTCCACGGCAGTCCCCGTCTCGGGTCGGCATCCTGTCGAAGGACTGTCTACCAGGGAGCTTTGGCAAAGATCAGCTGTGCACGATGGTCCCTCGTAGCTCGGGAAGAGGGCGCCTTACCAGGTCCTCTCTGGGTCAGTCCTTGGAGACACAGCAGCTTTCAGATTGTGAAGGAGAGCAACAGCACTTCTTCTCGTCCAGCGGGGCTTCAAGGTCATGCTTCAGTTACTCCAGTTACTCGTCGTAGTGGACTTCAGCTTCTGAACACGATTCCTAGCAGTGAGAGGTCCCCAGATATACTGTTGATCCCCCATTCATTCTGCTGGGTCACACTCAAGCATCCAATCACGACTACGGGCATTCATGCAGGCAGGCAACCAATCAGGCACTCAAGGTATTCAGGCCATTCACTTCTCTCCAAACACTCACAACAAGTTATGTGTATTGGGACAAGTACCGCGCCATTCAACACTCCAAACTGCATTCATACCGGTTTTGGGCAGGGCTGTCTCAGTCATTGTGTCAACCACCAGATACTAGACATCCACAACACAGAATGCATATTCGTCACACACTCTATTCACCCGGGTCCCACCCACAGGAGGTACCCACAACATACATCACTGGGAAGGCTCCAGCTAGTCTGGCCGGGCCTTCACAACAACACCATATATGGCATTTCCACCCAACAGCCAGTCAGGGGGAAGGGACAGCGTCAGGGCTTCCCAGGACTTTGGGAAAACAAGGTAATAGGTAATAGAAAGCAAGAGGCCACAGGGGCCATCTTGTTTTCCATCAGAAATCAACTGATCCCAATGGCAGGGCCGGGGTATCCCCAAAATGGAGGATACTCCACGCACCTGTCAAATTCAGCAGGGAGCTGCCACCAGCCATACCCTGCTCTGCGGGCCATCCACAGGTGCCCAAAAACATACACTAGGGGCACAGGGTTGTACCCCCACCCATGGGTGCCATAAGGGTATCCCACGGGTCCGTTCACCAAACCAAAAGAGAGAGAGCTGCACCGCCAGGAGTCCCACATGAACTCCTGTGCGGAAAACACGACAGAACATACGATAAAAAGCAGTAAAGGACAAGGATACGGAGGCCCTGTCCCTCTGATGCATTTCCAGCATCACATCAGCCTCCCCACAAAAGGATCATTGGATCCCTTTCCACCAGCTCCCTTGTTTTCCCAACAGCAGCTACACGCATATCAGCCCTATTACCTGTGAGAACCACACGCCTTCGAGCACGCACCCTCACTGCCCCTCTCTCTTCCCACACCCCGCCCCTCATCATCAGGAACTCAAGATTGGGGTTGAGTTTACATACCCCTCTAGCGCCCTACACGTCCCGCTGAACCCGATCACCCGGTTTAAAGGGTCTGATTGTTCCGCTGCTCCTGGGGTCACCCATGCCCTCGACCCAAAGCATGTTTGAATTTGCCCAGTCTACGTGCATTATTTGTATTTTGTTTATTTATAACGCGCAAACCATCAGGCCCGGGGGCATCAGGGCGCAATTTGTACAAAGTTGCAGAAAAAGAAATACAGACAATACAGTAGCAGCATATTAACCATCTTTCTAATTACATATATTACAAAGATTACAGTGCCGCTAGGAATAACAGAGGATATACCCTAGGGTGTACAGTAACAGTACGGCGGTAGCAGGCCAGAAATAGTATCAGAGGAAGAGGACCAGAGTATGTGAGACAGACGCAGAGCATGTCTTATTGCTGATCAAAGGGCCAAGATTTGGTTTTGGTCTGGTGTTGAAAGAATCTTCAGCTCTGATAGTGGCAGGGAGGGTGTTCCATAGTTTAGAGGCTAGGACAGGGAAGCTGGTGCCCCCCCCACTTTTTGAAGCTTTAACCTAGGGATCGATAGACAATGAGTATGGGCAGTTCTTAGTGGTCGGGCGGTAGAGTGGCGAGATAGCCGACTACAGAGATAGATCGGGGCTTTGTTGGCCAGGCATTTGTGCGTTAGGGAAGTGTTTTTAAGGAGATTCTCTGTTTGACAGGTAACCACTTTAAGTTGGTTCTGGCTTCTGAAATGTGGTGGTTGCGGGGGATGCTCAAGGCCACTCTAATGTCATTATTCTGGGTGGTTTGGAGTTTGCTCAAGTTCTCTTGGCTGGTACCTAAGTAGAGAGCACTGCAATAATCAATTTTTGCCATAATGAGGGTTCTAGCTAGTGTGACACTGTTGGGGGTGGTAAGAAACAGTCTACAGGCTGCAATAAGTTTGCACGTGTAAGCAGAGGCAGACCTAACTGCATTTATTTGTCTGGATAAGCATAGGGTGGAGTCAAGGTAAAAGCCTAACATTTTGGTGTCTTTTGAGACTCGTATGGTATTAACGTCTATGGTGAATGACTGATAGGACGGCTCCAGTTTGCTCAGGCGTTGTGCGGTACCCAGGATAAGGAGCTCTGTTTTATCGTCATTTAGACATAGCTAGTGTTGGGCCATCCAGGCTTGGATGACCAGGTAGACATCATTGATGGCCTTGGTGTCAGCTAGATAATCACCTGAGATGGGAATGAGTATCTGGGTGTCATCCGCATAGTTAGTGTAGGAGACACCCATATAGTCAAGCACATCAAAGAGTGGTTTCATAAAGATGTTGTAAAGTGTAGGTGACACGCAAGAACCCTGAGGTACGCCGCAGTGTATAGGGGAGGGGTCCGTTGCTGCGGATGGTGCAAAGACCCTCATGGATCTGTTGCTCAAAAAGGATTTGATTCAGGCCGCAGCGGAGGAGGAGAAGTTGGCAGCAGAGTGGAGTTGCCTGCAAAGGATCTGGTGGTTGACCAAATCAAATGCAGCGGAGAGGTCGAGGAGTAATAGCATTGCTAATTTGCCCTTGTCCTTCAATACTTCGATCTGGGTTTTTAGGTCTATTAGAGCAGTTTCGGTCCCGTGTCTGGGCCGAAATCCGGATTGTCGCAGACCTAGCAGATTGTTGGATTCCAAGTAGTTTTGGATCTGAATGTAAGCTGCGCGGTCCAGTATCTTAAGCAAAAACGGTACTGTAGTGATCGGTCGGAAGTTCGTAGGTATACTTGGGTCAAGGGAAGGTTTTTTGTGTAACGGGATCACCCACGCGTCCTTAAGGTTGTCCGGGACAATACCTGTTTTAAAGGAGGAGTTGATGAAGGCCGTAATGAATGGAGCTAGATCATGGGCAGAGTCCTTAATGATGGGAGCTGGGCAAGGGTCACCTTGGCAGTTGGATGGTTTAATTCTCAGGATGATATTTTCTACCTCAGTAACAGTGAGCGGTGAGAAGGTGAAAGATATGGTGTTAGCAGTGTCTGACGGGAGGGACCTAGCTGGGGAGAATGCGCGGTTTTCAAGCTTCAGGCTGTCCTGCTTGTCTTTAATTTTGGATTGAAGCATGGACATTTTATTTAGTAAGGCTGCTTGGATGTTAGCACACCAATTACTATCTTTCGTGCATGTGTCAGGAGGGGAGACTGGGGTTTTGAGCTCTTTTAGGATTCTAAAGAGTTCCTTGGAGTTAGAATCGGCTTGCAAAATATGATTGTTAAGTGACTCTTTTTTAGCAGTGATGATGACATCTTTGTAGGTAAGGGAGGCGAGGAGGAAGCCATCTTTATGCTCATCAGAATGGTGGCTTCTCCAGCGATTTTCCGCACAGCGTTTAGCTTTGCGGAGGATTCTTAGCTGTGGAGTGAACCATGAGTTAAGATGTGCTCGTGGTTTGACCTTATTAGGCTTGATGGGTGCTATAGAGTCTATCGCCGTGAGTATAGTTTGGTTATAGGTGTTTGCTAGGGAGGTGGGATCAGAACATGACTTGGTAGCCGCGTTGAGGGAAGGAAGTAGCAGTGGGAGGAGTTGTTCCACAGTTATGTTTTTTTTACTACGAGTGGGGAGTGCTGGGGCTATCTGTGTCAGGGCCCGCCGGGTAGCTTCAATGTTAAAAGTTATGATGTGATGGTCAGACAATAAGCAAGGGGAGTTGTTGAGGACCTGAATGTTGCAGTTCAAGCCGGCTAACCAATCAATGGTCCTGCCTTTGATATGGGTCGGTTCTTGGATGTACAGGGTGAGGCCGAGATCTGTTAGAAAATTCTCCAGATCAATTGCCACGGGATCTTTAGGGTCACCACGACCTAAGTTGAGGTCGCCTAGGATGATTGCTTGTGAGTTGTTTTTAGTTTTGTCAAGGAGGAGAGTAGAAATTTCTCTGACGAAGGTCGGTGCCGGACATGGGGGCCTATAGATAAGGTGAAGGGTGGCCGTTTGGTTAGGCGTTAGTGACAATTTGATTGACAGCAGTTCAGCTGATTCGAGTTTGGAGTCGGGTACCACTCTTAGGTCAAGGGAGTTTTTGTGGATGAAGGCCACGCCGCCGCCTCTGGATTGGGCAGAGGTGCGGTCACAGCGCGTGATGCCGTAGTCAGGCGGTAAAGCCAGGGATAGAGAGGGGCCAGGTGCGGCATGTAGCCAAGTTTCGGAAATAGCGATGAAGTCAAGGTCAGAGGTGGTGATGAGGTCAGCGATGTCTAATGCGTGTGCTGTGAGAGATCTAGCATTGATAAGGGCGCCCTTGAACACAAGCAGATTGACCCCTGAGGTAGAGGTTTTGCATGTAGCGGTGGATGAGGGTGAGCTGGGTGGAGTATGTGAGATTTGCTTGGTGGCATTAGGGCAGGAGTGTCGTATGCAGAATCTAGTGCCTATTCTCTTGTTTCGGAGAATGAGAGGGCAGGATTGGTTAGGAGTGGGTTTGGTAGCAAAGTGTTCCAGCCAGAGAGCTGGGTCATTAAGGTATTGGTTAGGCTGGTTGCTAAGGTGGTGGACGTCTGCGGTAGTTGCTGCAGGGCTTATTATAGGGGTTATAGTTGGTAGAGCTGAGTGGTGTAGGCTCGAGTAGGCCAAATTATTAGGTGGCAAATCAGGTCTAACCCCAAGGGTAAGGATAGTTGCCGTGGTTAGTTGAGTGTCGGGGGTAACGTGTGGGGCTAGAATGTAGTGTAGTAGAAGGAGCACACTGACTTGCATGATGGTAGTGCTGGCTACCTGAGTGGGATACCTATGAACTTGTTGACATGGGACAAGATTGGATCTCATTAGAAGAGATGGAGGTAACAATAGCCAGAGCGGCCCAGTAAGTACAAATGCTTTGATATGGATAGATGGCCGGAAGCAGCATTGCAAAATACAGTGTGGCTGAGTTTGGGTGTCAAGCGCATTAAATACAATAGTACGGAGTGCACCAGGCAGAGGTGTTGTAATTAGGCTGGAGTACACCTAGTGATATCTAGATGAGACAAATGACAGTAGGCTAAAATGCACAAATTACAGGAGGCTAAAATGCACAGGCAATGCAACATCTAGATTGGACATAGCACAGTAGCTGAAATGCACAAGGCAGAGTAACACACACCTAGATTTAGGATAACAGTGGCTAAAATGCACAAGTCAGGGAAACATCTAGATTGGACATAGCACAGTAGCTGAAATGCACAAGGCAGAGTAACACACACCTAGATTTAGGATAACACAGTGGCTAAAATGCACAAGTCAGGGAAACATCTAGATTGGACATAGCACAGTAACTGAAATGCACAAGGCAGAGTAACACACACCTAGATTTGGGATAACAGTGGCTAAAATGCACAAGTCAGGGCAACATCTAGATTGGACATAGCACAGTAGCTGAAATGCACAAGGCAGAGTAACACGCACCTAGATTTAGGATAACACAGTGGCTAAAATGCACAAGTCAGGGCAACATCTAGATTGGACATAGCACAGTAGCTGAAATGCACAAGGCAGAGTAACACACACCTAGATTTAGGATAACACAGTGGCTAAAATGCACAAGTCAGGGCAACATCTAGATTGGACATAGCACAGTAGCTGAAATGCACAAGGCAGACTAACACACACCTAGATTTGGGATAACAGTGGCTAAAATGCACAAGTCAGGGCAACATCTAGATTGGACATAGCACAGTAGCTGAAATGCACAAGGCAGAGTAACACACACCTAGATTTGGGATAACACAGTGGCTAAAATGCACAAATCAGGGCAGCATCTAGATTTGACTAATCACCAGGGCTGATGCACAGGGCGGTAGCACGCACCTAGATTTGAAATGACACAGTTAGGCTAATGTGGATAATGCAGCACCTGAAGGCAGGATAGCGCATGTAGGCTAGGGTGGAATAGCCATGTCATGATCTCTGCTTCCAAAAGATCAGGACTTGCCCGACTCCCTTGGAAGCAGACCCATAACCCCGGTTCCGAGTGCCAGCCAGTCCCAATTGGGACCTTTTGGACCCTGTCCTGGCGCCAGTGGCACCAGGCTCATAAAGATGCCCAGTCCCAGCGCTGGAAGCGCCGGGCTCATAATGCTTGGGTGGACTTACCTGCAGCAGACCATGCTGCTTACTTACCTGCCAGTTGAACCCCTGATCCTCTTCTGTTTGGGACTACTTTTCCTGTTGGGTGGGGCAGGAGCCACTCCCTAGGTTCAGAATACTGGAACTCTTCTGGAAAGCAGGAACTCTTTTCTTACCTAGGCGTGGCTGTGGAAGGAGACACCTAAGCACTACAGGAGGCTATTTAAACCACACCCGATGGATGAATATTGCTTTGTGTTATTCTGCATTCCCTGCAGCAGAACGCTCATCGTGTCTTCTGCTTCTGATCCTGGGCCTAAGGGAACAAAGGCTTACCATCCTGGAATCCAGTCTTCAGCAGCACCTGTAAAGACAAAGAAAGAACAGGTTAGCACTACGGTCTTCAGTGGCAGCGCATCTCTTACCTGGTCCATCGGCTGTCACCAACGCCTCGCGCTGCATTCCGGCATCTGAAAGACAAAGGCTTACCTACTCTTCGCATGCTCCGGAGGTCTTCGCACTGCATTCCGGCATCTGAAAGACAAAAGCTTACCAGCTCTTTGCACGCTCCGGAGGCCTTCGGCGCTGCATCCCGCATCTGAAAGACAAAAGAAGGTGCGTTTAAAGACATTGGGCAACTTTATTACTCACGTGCCATTACTCCTTCCCACGCCGAATCCAGTGGGTATTCCAGCACCCTTCAGCTTCTCTAAAGCTCCGAACTTGTACCTGCAAGATAAAAGGGACAGTTAGTGCGCATCGTGAAGCAGGCTACAAGCACTTACTTACGTGCTTCCAGGCGTTTCTATTCCTCACGCGGGTTCGATCCTCAACTCTCATCAGCCCGCCATCCGCCATCGCCGGAACCCTGCAAAACAAGAGATATCATTACAAAAGACGTTTAAGACATTTGAAGTGGCCAGAACATACCGTTCGTGCAGTTAACGACGGACAGCAGTCCTCTGAGGTCAAGAGGCCTGCACCCTTATCCAGTGAAGAAACTGGTTACGGCACCCTGTCCCGAGGCAGATGGAGAGCTCGGCGTTCACTTACCTAAGGTGAGGGCGTTAACCTTTGGGGTTCTACAGGAGAAGAGAAAGGGAAGAAGAGAGAGGCACCCAATAACCCCAGTTCATTAATCCCATATTTTCTATCTGCAGACATCTTACTCTTCGAGTCAGACATACAGTGCACAGAGGTCCAGCCCAAAGAGCCAACCGTGTGTTACACATCACCTTTGAAGATACGGCATTCACCCAGTCAAGACCGGCGCCTCTGCGGGAATCAGGTGAGCGTTACAGAACACAAAGCCTACCGCAAAACTCCCACCCAGGCGCTATGGAAACCTCGGATACCGACCAGCTAGCCCAGTTACTTGGGGAACTAAGAGCAGAAGTGCATGCAGCCCGTCAGGAGACGAATGCTCTAAGAAGGGAACTGATTATTTCCAAGGAGCGAACAGACGATCTCGCTAGACAATTGCTACAGTCACAAGCCGGACAAACTCCGTTACCCGCATCAGGGGCAAATCTTCCTTCAACATCCTCTACGAATCCAGTGCAGATCAACCTACCTGGGAATGTACCTCTGGCTCCTCCCGAACGATTTTCTGGTGACCCAAAGAGGTTTGCAGTATTTATTAATCAGTGCCGGTTGCACTTCTTATGCCGGCCAGCAGCCTTTCCAACTGATCAAGCTAAGGTAGCTTTCGTGCTTTTGTACCTTAGTGGCAATGCGGCAGACTGGTCGATCCCTCTAGTTAATCAAGATGATCCGGTTCTCCATGATTTTCAAGCTTTTCAGCTCAGTATGGAAAAACTGTTTGCAAGACATTCACAGGGGCAGGCCTTGGACAATGAGCTCCTTTCATTGCGACAGGGTAATCAAGACCTTTTGGCTTATATTGCGTCTTTCAACAGACTGATAGTGGAAACTCGATGGCCTGAGGACAAAAGGATTACGCTGTTTTATAGAGGTCTACGTGGAGAGCTCAAAGATGTGTTAGCCCAAGTAGTGAATCCCCCGCAAGACTGTTCGGACTATATTGACTTAGTCGTTCAAATTGACCACAGACTGCAGAACAGGAAGGCCGATCGTTCCAAGTTTGATGCTCGAGTATTTTCCAAACCACCAACTCCTACCAAAGGAGTAGACTCCGGGGAACCAATGCAAATAGGGGGCCTGAAAGGACCACTAACACAAAAGGAGCGGGAAAGGAGAAAACAGCTGCAATTATGCCTCTATTGCGGAAACTCGGGGCACTTTCTTCGAGACTGTCCGGTGAAATCAGCCAAGAAGGCAGTAGGAGCTGCAGTTACCAGGGTCACAAACTCTGAGCAGGGAAACGACCTCGCCCGACAAGAATAGAGGTCCTCTTGCCGAGCGTTAAAACCAGTTCAGTGACCTCGCATTTCGTGATACCTATGGTCCTCATTAGCCCTGAACATCCGGATCGATTACATGCGATTGAAGCTTACGTCGACAGCGGTGCCATCGGCAATTATGTGGATCATGAAATGGTTTTGAGGATGAATCTGACTCTTTGTCCAAAGGCTGTAAAGGACGTCATTACTACGGTGGATGGTACGGAGATAGCCTCCGGACCAGTAACGCATACCACCCAAGAAGTGACGCTAGTAAGTCAAGATGGACACCATGAGAAGATCGTGTTCGATGTGATCAAGGCCCCTCAGTTCCAGATTATTCTAGGAATTCCTTGGTTAGAGAAGCACAATCCTCAGATCGATTGGCGAGCAAGAACGGTTCAGTTTCCAGAATGTGTCTCTACTTGTCACACTCGACCTGGTGTTGCACTGGCAGCAATTTCCTCGGAGGCTCCCCAGTTACCTCCTGAATACCTAGAATTCCAAGATGTTTTCCTGAAGGATCAGGCTAACTCTCTACCTCTTCATAGGTCTTATGACTGCCAGATAGACCTGATACCTGGATCTACTCCTCCTTGTAGTAGAATTTATGCCCTCACCGAGCCTGAGAATCTTCACCTCCGACAATACCTGGATCAATACCTAGCGAATGGGTTTATTCGTCCTTCCAAGTCCCCTGCTTCCTCAGCTTTGTTCTTCGTTCCAAAAAAAGAAGGGGACCTTAGAACTTGTATAGATTATCGCGCCCTGAACCAGATCACCGTTAAGAATAGATATCCGTTACCTTTGATCCCTGAACTCCTGGACCAAGTCAGAAAAGCATGCATATATACAAAGCTGGATCTTAGAGGAGCCTACCACTTGGTACGAGTAAAAGAGGGCGATGAATGGAAGACGGCCTTCCGCACCAAGTATGGGCTATTTGAATATCAGGTCATGCCCTTCGGACTTTGCAATGCCCCGGCCGCCTTTCAATATTTTATGAACGATGTCCTCAGAGAGCTCATAGATGTGTGTGTTGTTGTTTACATTGACGACATCCTCGTTTATTCTTCATCGGAAACTGAACATCGGAAACACATGAAAATGGTCCTCGAGAGATTGCGTCAACACAAACTTTTCGCTAAGTTGGAAAAATGTGTTTTCAACGTGACTGAAGTTGAATTCTTGGGATTCATATTATCACCTAGCGGAGTGTGTATGGATTCAAAGAAGGTCGATGCAATTCTCAAATGGCCATCGCCATCCTCCGTAAAAGGTGTTCAAAGCATGTTAGGCTTCGCTAACTTTTACCGCAGGTTTATCCCCAAATTCTCTCGAATAGTCCAGCCTATCAACGCCTTGTTAAAGAAAAACAAACGTTTTGAATGGTCTACCGAGGCGGAACAAGCTTTCCAGAATTTGAAGACTAGATGTATCTCTGCACCGATCTTAAAACATCCTCGCCCAGAACTCCCCTACATCGTTGAAACTGATGCTTCGAGCCTTGCCATGGGGGCAGTTCTATCACAAAAGGACCCAGTAACCAATCAGTTGCATCCCGTGGCATTTTGGTCCCGCAAATTCTCGTCTCCTGAAATCAATTACACTATTACTGATAAGGAACTTCTAGCTATCAAGTCCGCCTTTAAGGCTTGGCAGCATTATCTTCTGGGGGCCCGACACACCGTTACTGTGATTACAGATCACCGAAACCTGCAATATTTGAAAACCACAAAAGCTCAATCCTCTAGGCAACTTCTTTGGGCACTATTCTTTGCCGAGTTTGACTTCATAATTACCTATCGACCTGGTACAAAAAACGGTAAAGCTGATGCCCTTTCTCGGATGGGAGTGGAAGAACATTTGATCAATCCTAAACCTGTACCTATCATTCCCGAACAAAGAATTCTATGTGTAATCGCCACACAATCCATAGAGGAAGTTAAGGATAAAGCCAGGCTACTGGTAACTCCAGCAGACATACAGAATTGGCATCTGCAGGGAAAGGTCTTTACGGTGAAGGACAACCTATTATATTTCCAAGAACGGTTATACCTGCCCAGCACAGATTTACAGAAAAAGGTAATCTCTTGTTATCACGATTCTTTAATGGAAGGACATCCCGGTATGACCAAGACCTCGGAAAAGATCAAGCGCTACTTCTGGTGGCCGTCTTGGAAAAAAGATATCAGAGACTTTATAATGTCCTGTGGCATATGCGCCCAAAACAAGAGTCAAAAGGAAAAACCAGCCGGCCTCTTACGCCCTATTGACATCCCGCCTCGCCCTTGGCATACGCTTTCTATGGACTTCATCACCGATCTACCTCCATGCTCCGGATACAATACGATCCTAGTAATCGTGGACCTATTCTCCAAGATGGTGCATTTCATTCCACTCAAAGGCTTACCAACAGCAGCAACTCTGGCCCGAGAATTTCTCGAAAACATCGTCCGACTGCACGGTTTTCCTTCAGTTCTAATTTCGGATCGAGGTAGTCAATTTATTTCTCATTTTTGGCGAAGTTGCTGTCGGTCGGCTCAAATTGATGTGAGACTTTCGACCAGCCACCACCCTCAAACCGACGGACAAACCGAGAGGACCAATCAAACTCTGGAACAGTATTTGCGCTGCATGCTACAACAAACTGAAAAAACTTGGAAAGATATCCTTTGGATAGCCGAATATGCCTACAATAACTCTGTCCACTCGGGAACTGGGAAGACCCCGTTTTTTCTTTTATACGGTAGTCACCCTCGAACCTCGGAGTTGGATCCACTCCAAGATCTTGGAACACCAGCAGTAGACCACCTGCAATCTACAATCACCCAAACCTTTAAGGAAGCCGTTTCTCACCTTCAAAGGGCTAAAGAACAATACAAGAAAGGAGCAGACCAACATCAGAAGGAAGCCCCCCAATATCAAGTAGGAGATCAAGTCTGGTTATCCACCAAATATCTACCTCTAAAAGGACCACGCACATTCAACCCAAGATAACCTGGTCCCTATTCCATCACTACCATAGTAAATCCAGTAGCGGTCAAGTTGGACTTCCCCCCTCACATGAAGATACATCCGGTCTTCCACGCCTTTCTATTAAAACCCGTGCAACCTCAAACCCGACTAACTACATCTCCAAAACCTATTCTAGTTGATGGAGAACTCGAGTTTGAAGTCAAAAGCATCCTGGATTCCAAGATCTCCAAATCTAAACTATTTTACCTGATTGACTGGAAAGGCTACGGTCCCCAAGAAAGATCCTGGGAACCTGCAGAATATGTCCACGCGCCTCGTCTAATCAAAAGATTTCATCGAACATTTCCTAACAAGCCCAAACCCCCGGAGAAGCCCGGTTTGGGAGGGGCCTTGAGGGGGGGTGCTGTCATGATCTCTGCTTCCAAAAGATCAGGACTTGCCCGACTCCCTTGGAAGCAGACCCATAACCCCGGTTCCGAGTGCCAGCCAGTCCCAATTGGGACCTTTTGGACCCTGTCCTGGCGCCAGTGGCACCAGGCTCATAAAGATGCCCAGTCCCAGCTCTGGAAGCGCCGGGCTCATAATGCTTGGGTGGACTTACCTGCAGCAGACCATGCTGCTTACTTACCTGCCAGTTGAACCCCTGATCCTCTTCTGTTTGGGACTACTTTTCCTGTTGGGTGGGGCAGGAGCCACTCCCTAGGTTCAGAATACTGGAACTCTTCTGGAAAGCAGGAACTCTTTTCTTACCTAGGCGTGGCTGTGGAAGGAGACACCTAAGCACTACAGGAGGCTATTTAAACCACACCCAATGGATGAATCTTGCTTTGTGTTATTCTGCATTCTCTGCAGCAGAACGCTCATCGTGTCTTCTGATTCTGATCCTGGGCCTAAGGGAACAAAGGCTTACCATCCTGGAATCCAGTCTTCAGCAGCACCTGTAAAGACAAAGAAAGAACAGGTTAGCACTACGGTCTTCAGTGGCAGCGCATCTCTTACCTGGTCCATCGGCTGTCACCAACGCCTCGCGCTGCATTCCGGCATCTGAAAGACAAAGGCTTACCAGCTCTTCGCACGCTCCGGAGGCCTTCGGCGCTGCATCCCGCATCTGAAAGACAAAAGAAGGTGCGTTTAAAGACATTGGGCAACTTTATTACTCATGTGCCATTACTCCTTCCCACGCCGAATCCAGTGGGTATTCCAGCACCCTTCAGCTTCTCTAAAGCTCCGAACTTGTACCTGCAAGATAAAAGGGACAGTTAGTGCGCATCGTGAAGCAGGCTACAAGCGCTTACTTACGTGCTTCCAGGCGCTTCTATTCCTCACGCGGGTTCGATCCTCAACTCTCATCAGCCCGCCATCCGCCATCGCCGGAACCCTGCAAAACAAGAGATATCATTACAAAAGACTTTTAAGACATTTGAAGTGCCCAGAACTTACCGTTCGTGCAGTTAACAACGGACAGCAGTCCTCTGAGGTCAAGAGGCCTGCACCCTTATCCAGTGAAGAAACTGGTTACGGCACCCTGCCCCGAGGCAGATGGAGAGCTCGGCGTTCACTTACCTAAGGTGATGACGTTAACCTTTGGGGTTCTACAGGAGAAGAGAAAGGGAAGAGGAGAGAGGCACCCAATAACCCCAGTTCATTAATCCCATATTTTCTATCTGCAGACATCTTACTCTTCGAGTCAGACATACAGTGCACAGAGGTCCAGCCCAAAGAGCCAACCGTGTGTTACACATCACCTTTGAAGATACGGCATTCACCCAGTCAAGACCGGCGCCTCTGCGGGAATCAGGTGAGCGTTACAGAACACAAAGCCTACCGCAAAACTCCCACCCAGGCGCTATGGAAACCTCGGATACCGACCAGCTAGCCCAGTTACTTGGGGAACTAAGAGCAGAAGTGCATGCAGCCCGTCAGGAGACGAATGCTCTAAGAAGGGAACTGATTATTTCCAAGGAGCGAACAGACGATCTCGCTAGACAATTGCTACAGTCACAAGCCGGACAAACTCTGTTACCCGCATCAGGGGCAAATCTTCCTTCAACATCCTCTACGAACCCAGTGCAGATCAACCTACCTGGGAATGTACCTCTGGCTCCGCCCGAACTATTTTCTGGTGACCCAAAGAGGTTTGCAGTATTTATTAATCAGTGCCGCTTGCACTTCTTATGCCGGCCAGCAGCCTTTCCAACTGATCAAGCTAAGGTAGCTTTCATGCTTTCGTACCTTAGTGGCAATGCGGCAGACTGGTCGATCCCTCTAGTTAATCAAGATGATCCGGTTCTCCATGATTTTCAAGCTTTTCAGCTCAGTATGGAAAAACTGTTTGCAAGACATTCACAGCGGCAGGCCTTGGACAATGAGCTCCTTTCATTGCGACAGGGTAATCAAGACCTTTTGGCTTATATTGCGTCTTTCAACAGACTGATAGTGGAAACTCGATGGCCTGAGGACAAAAGGATTACGCTGTTTTATAGAGGTCTACGTGGAGAGCTCAAAGATGTGTTAGCCCAAGTAGTGAATCCCCCGCAAGACTGTTCGGACTATATTGACTTAGTCGTTCAAATTGACCACAGACTGCAGAACAGGAAGGCCGATCGTTCCAAGTTTGATGCTCGAGTATTTTCCAAACCACCAACTCCTACCAAAGGAGTAGACTCCGGGGAACCCATGCAAATAGGGGGCCTGAAAGGACCACTAACACAAAAGGAGCGGGAAAGGAGAAAACAGCTGCAATTATGCCTCTATTGCGGAAACTCGGGGCACTTTCTTCGAGACTGTCCGGTGAAACCAGCCAAGAAGGCAGTAGGAGCTGCAGTTACCAGGGTCACAAACTCTGAGCAGGGAAACGACCTCGCCCGACAAGAATAGAGGTCCTCTTGCCGAGCGTTAAAACCAGTTCAGTGACCTCGCATTTCGTGATACCTATGGTCATCATTAGCCCTGAACATCCGGATCGATTACATGCGATTGAAGCTTACGTCGACAGCGGTGCCATCGGCAATTATGCGGATCATGAAATGGTTTTGAGGATAAATCTGACTCTTTGTCCAAAGGCTGTAAAGGACGTCATTACTACGGTGGATGGTACGGAGATAGCCTCCGGACCAGTAACGCATACCACCCAAGAAGTGACGCTAGTAAGTCAAGATGGACACCATGAGAAGATCGTGTTCGATGTGATCAAGGCCCCTCAGTTCCAGATTATTCTAGGAATTCCTTGGTTAGAGAAGCACAATCCTCAGATCGATTGGCGAGCAAGAACGGTTCAGTTTCCAGAATGTGTCTCTACTTGTCACACTCGACCTGGTGTTACACTGGCAGCAATTTCCTCAGAGGCTCCCCAGTTACCTCCTGAATACCTAGAATTCCAAGATGTTTTCCTGAAGGATCAGGCTAACTCTCTACCTCTTCATAGGTCTTATGACTGCCAGATAGACCTGATTCCTGGATCTACTCCTCCTTGTAGTAGAATTTATGCCCTCACCGAGCCTGAGAATCTTCACCTCCGACAATACCTGGATCAATACCTAGCGAATGGGTTTATTCGTCCTTCCAAGTCCCCTGCTTCCTCAGCTTTGTTCTTCGTTCCAAAAAAAGAAGGGGACCTTAGAACTTGTATAGATTATCGCGCCCTGAACCAGATCACCGTTAAGAATAGATATCCGTTACCTTTGATCCCTGAACTCCTGGACCAAGTCAGAAAAGCATGCATATATACAAAGCTGGATCTTAGAGGAGCCTACCACTTGGTACAAGTAAAAGAGGGCGATGAATGGAAGACGGCCTTCCGCACCAAGTATGGGCTATTTGAATATCAGGTCATGCCCTTCGGACTTTGCAATGCCCCGGCCGCCTTTCAATATTTTATGAACGATGTCCTCAGAGAGCTCATAGATGTGTGTGTTGTTGTTTACATTGACGACATCCTCGTTTATTCTTCATCGGAAACTGAACATCGGAAACACGTGAAAATGGTCCTCGAGAGATTGCGTCAACACAAACTTTTCGCTAAGTTGGAAAAATGTGTTTTCAACGTGACTGAAGTTGAATTCTTGGGATTCATATTATCACCTAGCGGAGTGTGTATGGATTCAAAGAAGGTCGATGCAATTCTCAAATGGCCATCGCCATCCTCCGTAAAAGGTGTTCAAAGCATGTTAGGCTTCGCTAACTTTTACCGCAGGTTTATCCCCAAATTCTCTCGAATAGTCCAGCCTATCACCGCCTTGTTAAAGAAAAACAAACGTTTTGAATGGTCTACCGAGGCGGAACAAGCTTTCCAGAATTTGAAGACTAGATTTATCTCTGCACCGATCTTAAAACATCCTCGCCCAGAACTCCCCTACATCGTTGAAACTGATGCTTCGAGCCTTGCCATGGGGGCAGTTCTATCACAAAAGGACCCAGTAACCAATCAGTTGCATCCCGTGGCATTTTGGTCCCGCAAATTCTCGCCTCCTGAAATCAATTACACTATTACTGATAAGGAACTTCTAGCTATCAAGTCCGCCTTTAAGGCTTGGCAGCTTTATCTTCTGGGGGCCCGACACACCGTTACTGTGATTACAGATCACCGAAACCTGCAATATTTGAAAACCGCAAAAGCTCAATCCTCTAGGCAACTCCTGTGATGCTGGAAATGCATCTGAGGGAACAAGCTTTCCAGAATTGAATTTGAAGACTAGATTTATCTCTGCACCGATCTTAAAACATCCTCGCCCAGAACTCCCCTACATCGTTGAAACTGATGCTTCGAGCCTTGCCATGGGGGCAGTTCTATCACAAAAGGACCCAGTAACCAATCAGTTGCATCCCGTGGCATTTTGGTCCCGCAAATTCTCGCCTCCTGAAATCAATTACACTATTACTGATAAGGAACTTCTAGCTATCAAGTCCGCCTTTAAGGCTTGGCAGCTTTACCCTCTGGGGGCCCGACACACCGTTACTGTGATTACAGATCACCGAAACCTGCAATATTTGAAAACCGCAAAAGCTCAATCCTCTAGGCAACTCCTGTGATGCTGGAAATGCATCTGAGGGACAGGGCCTCTGAATCCTTGTCCTATTACTGTTTTTAACCGTGTGATCTGTTATGTTTTCGGCCCCGGAGTCCATGTGGGACTCCTGGCAGTGCAGCTCTCTCTTTTGGTTTGGTGAACAGACCCATGGGATACCCTTATGGCACCCATGGGTAGGGGTACAACCCTGTGCCCCTAGTGTATGTTTTTGGGCACCTGTGGGTGGCCCCAGAGCAGGGTATGGGCTGGTGGCAGCTCTGTGCTGAATTTGACAGGTGCTCCGGGTGTCCTCCATTTTGGGATACCCTGGCCCTGCCATTGGGATCTGTTGATTCCTGATAGGAAACAAGATGGCCCCTGTGGCCTCTTGCTTTCTATTGCCTGTTATCTTGTTTTCCCAAAGTCCTGGGAAGCCCTGTCTCTGTCCCTTCCCCCTGACTGGCTGTTGGGTGGAAGTTCCATGTATGGTATTATTGTGAAGGCCCAGCTAGACTGACTGGAGCCTTCCCAGTGACTGTATGTTGTGGGTACCTCCTGTGGGTGGGACCTGGGTGAATGGAGTGTGTGACCAATATACACTTCTTGTTGTGGTTGTCTGGTTTCTGGCATGAGAGACAAAGACTGAGACAGCCCTGCCCGAAACTGGCCTGAATGCAGTGTGTAGTGTTCAATGGCTGGGTACTTGTCCCAATCCACATTTCTTGTTGTGAGTGTCTGGAAGGGAGGAGTGTGGCCTGAATGCACTGTGTGCCTGATTGGCTGACTGACTGCATGAATGCCCTGCAGTATGATTGGCTGCTGAGTGTGTGCCAGCAGCGTGGACGAGAGAGAGGATAGTATATCTGGGGACCTCTCACCACTGGAAAGTGTTCAGAAGGGACCTTTGGTTGAGAAGCGACCATTGTGCTCCTAAAGCAGCCAGGGAGCTGAGTCTCCACTCTACGAGTAACTGGAACTGCTGATCCTCGACGTCCAGCTGGAAGAAGAAGACTTGCTGTGGCATTTGCTTCGACCGATCCGAAGGCTGACAAACTCGTCGAGGGCTGACCCGAGAGAGGACCTGGTAAGGCGCCCTCTTCCCGTGCTCCGAGGGACCATCGAGCACCGCTCTATCTTCGCCGAAGCGCCCTGGAAGACAGACCCTCGAAAGGCTGTCGACCCGAGATGGGACCGCTGAGGAGATCGAGGTGAAGCACCCGGACATCGACGCCGTCGAAGTCCATTGCCGTCGACCAGGGTTCGCAGGTTTGTGTAACCGCTGGAGGCCCGTCGAAGTTGTGTTGCCCAGCCGTGGGAACCACTTGACGCCGTGCCGCCGACGACTGGAGCCGTCCGCTCCTTTGCTTAAGAACATTCAATCGAAGGACTCTCTCGAGCGCATCGTCGACCGCTTATCCTGCCGGAGAAAGTCGAGGACGACCAACGCGCCGAGGAGAAACCTGCCGGTGGGTTTCCCGCCACCCGACGACCTCAAAGACTCGGACGACTCGACGCCCTTGCTGGGCCTCCGTCTCTACAATCTTTGCGGTCCAGAACTATTGTCATCGAGGTGCCCCGCACACCTCCGCCTTGCAGGACGCCGACGCTGCGACGCCGACGAGCACCTCTCGGACGAAGCTGCCGCCTCATCGACATCGTTCTACCTCGTTTGTCGACGGACGTTCGACGCCCCGTGCCTCCCGCTTGAAAGGGAAGGCATTCAAGAAGGGCCGTCGATTCCCCGTCGCCGAACAGCGAGTTCCTCAACGTTTGTCGACGCCTCTTCGAGGAGCTCGACTCCACCAGGTACATTGGGGGGGTAAAAACATTATAGGAGAGAATAAGACTTGCAGAGCAATATATGGACTGGGCTGGTGCTATATCTTTATTTACAGGTTGCCCAGGTGGGGGGATCTCCACACCGAACTGTGCCTAGTGGTAGGGGCCAGTATTCTGCCTATTGCTCAACCATCTTATTTTCACTCCTCTCTCTATTGCTGGTTTCCCTCTATTGGTCTGTGTGACATTGTACAGTATTGTTAATGCACTGTAATGAGATCTAGGGTGGTACCACTTTAGGATTGTATATATTTGCCATTGTAGATTTTGCCGGAGTACAAAATGAGTTATCATGATAAATGTACATAACCTTGAATATTGATTATATAAAGACTGTGTTCTAACCAATACAGAGTGTGGATATTCCTTTGTGGGGGCTTGGGGGATACACTGTACTTAAGAACCAGCCTGCATCACCTCCTGAGAAGCTAGGCCTTGATTGCTCGACCATTGCTACCGAATAGAGAATCTTGGCTGGGGTCTCCTGTGCCTCTCCTCCACCATATAGGGAGCGGAAGAACAGACACCCCCCACCGGTCGTTGAGGCCCGTCTCTCACACTGGTGGCAAGCGGTGGGATGCTCATGGTTTTAAGAATCAGTGTATAACCGTGCCGCTTACAAAGGATATTTGCCCTTTATTAAATTAAGGTTTAGCTGTGTACAAGGTAACTGCATTACAAACAATGGAGTCTATTGCGAATGGCAAATTAACTCGGATGAGCTAGGAGGCTCTCCAGAGTGCTTGTGAAGCTAGGGAGTTAGACTTTGTGGATAAGTCTAGGGCTGAGCTGATAGCTGCCCTGGTGGACTACCAGACTGATAGTGAAACTCTTGATGAGGGGGGGAATGCAACCAATGAGGACTCTGCCCCTGGGGTTTCTGCTGAATCTGTTTCTGGGAATGCCGCCATTCCTGCTGCCTCTGTTCCAAACTCCAGCAATTCCTTAGAGCTTGAGTTATTAAGGATGAAATTGGCCTTTCAATACCGCAAGTTGGAAATAGATGCTGAGCTTAAGAAAGAGGAGTTGGCTCAACAAGTGGAGCTCAAAAATAAGGACCTTGAACTCAAGAGCCAGGACACTGAATGTCAGAGGATCCAGCTAGAGAAAGCTAGAGTGGAGACTTCAGCTAGAACCAGTGAGAGTGTCAGGTCCCCAGCCACCAAGTTTATGAAAGATTTGGTTGGTGTGTTTGTGGAGGGTTCGAATATCCTCCAATGGATTGAAGCGTTTGAAATGGCTTGTGCGATTCATGATGTGGATAAAAGAGATTGGGCGAAGTGTCTGTTAAGCAGAGTGCCTCAAACCGGGTATGACTGTATTCTGAAGCTGAGTGTGGAAGAAAGGGGTCAGTACGAGTGTATGAAGTCTGCTTTGATTGCCAAGTTCGGCAAGACACCTACCCAATACCTTAGAAGGTTCAGGGATTTTAAGAAAAAGGAGAATATGTCTTGGGTTGACTGGGTGAGTGCTGCGCACATGAACATGATGGGGTGGATCGATGGATACAAGGTTAAGACTTTTGTTGAATTGTCCCACCTCTTGTTTTTTGAGCATTTCTCTGAAGCCTGTTCACCAGAGCTGCGTCAGTATGTGGCTGACCAGAACATTTTGGACCCCTTTAAGCTGGCTAGGTTGGCTGACAAGTGGGTCTCCCACCGGGTGTCCCCTAAGGACTCCAGTGGGAAGGACAAGGACAAAGAGAAGGGGGCCTCTCAGAAAGCTGAGGAGTCCCCCAAGCAATCACAGTCGGGTAAACCAAAACCTTCCTCTGCTAAAACCCAAAAATCTAGTGGGGATAAGTCATCTGGGGGTGGGAATAGGAGTAGTGGTCCACCTGCTGCAAAGCAGGCTCCCAGTGGGTCCAGTACCGTACCCCGCACTCCTGGCGCTTGTTGGGACTGTGGGGCTCTGGATCACAAAAGGGGTGACCCCAAGTGTAAAGGTAAGGCACTTGGAGTACAGGCTGTCAGCCTGACCTACCCTTACCCCGTGTCTGAGGTGGAGGCCACTGTCCTCCCCTCCTCTGCCGGGATCACATTTGGTGCTCCGGTGGAGATTTCCTTAGTATCCCTTGGGGCTTGGGACCAGTATGCGGAAGTACTGGCGACTATGCCACAGAACACCCGTAGGTTTTTGAGAAGTGTCCTCTTGAATGGCCAGCCTTCTACTGGTTTGAGAGACACTGGGGCAAGCATGACAGTGGTGGACAGGACCCTGCTCAGGCCAGAGGACTATGAAGGTGCTCCTCTGCAAACCACCAGGTTAGCTGGTGGGCCTCCCAAATTATCACCTGTAGCCTTAGTCACACTCATGATTGGCGACAAGACAGCGAAGCTTCCTGTCCTGGTTCAGGACAATGTCCCTGCTAACATTTTGTTAGGGAATGATCTAGTAGAGTTGGGGTTGATCTCGGATGGTCTTCCCATGACTGCTGCTGCAGTCACTAGGTCACAGGTGACACCGGGTCTGGCTGTGGGTCAGGTACCCGAGCCAAAGGCGAGGCCTAAGGCAAGAAGAAGGAAGACCAAGAAGGCCACCTCTGTGGAGGGAGCACCTTCTCTTCCTGCTGTTCCGACAGCACCCATTGGGATCCATGCTCTGGACGGGCTGGGTCCAGTGGAAAACCCAAACTCAACTCCTTTGGGAGAAGAGGCAGAAGACTCTCCTGTGGGAGAGGTTCTCAACCCGGAGGATCATCCCGACCTTCAATGCTTGTTAGCTGAAGGGGGACCCTCCCGGGCGGACTTCTGTAAGGGACAGAGAGAGTGCCACTCTCTCGAGGGACTGAGGAAACAGGCCCTGGCCCAGGCACAAGGAGAGGTGCCTAGGAATTTCCGGATTTATTGGGAGGGTGAGCTCCTTGTTAGTGAGCCCACTAAGCCTGAACCTGGTGCCCGCAAGAGGTTGGTGGTACCCCAGGTTTACAGGCCCTTCCTACTGCAGTTGGCACATGAGGTGCCCTTGGCTGGTCATCTTGGGACCAAGAAGACTAAGCAGAGGCTCTCTGCCCATTTCTACTGGCCACGGATGGGAGTAGAGGTGGAGTCCCCCTGCAGGACCTGCCCAACTTGTCAGTTGTCTGGCAAGACTGGAGGCAGTGTCATTGCCCCACTGCAGCCGTTGCCAGTGGTTGGCACCCCATTTGAGAGGGTGGGCATCGACATCGTCGGTCCCCTTGACCCTCCCACTTCAGGTGGACATCGGTTCATCCTGGTCCTGGTAGATCATGCCACCAGGTACCCTGAGGCGATACCCCTTCGGACTGTTACGGCCAAGGTGGTTGCCAGGGCTCTCCTGGGCATTTTCACCCGTGTTGGATTCCCCAAGGAGGTTGTCTCTGACAGAGGATCAAACTTCATGTCTAGTTACATGAAAACCATGTGGAAAGAGTGCGGGGTAGCCTACAAGTTCTCCACCTCTTACCACCCCCAGACCAATGGTCTGGTTGAGAGATTTAATAAAACTCTCAAGGGCATGCTAGGGGCTTTGGAAGAACCCCTACGGAGGAAATGGGATCTCCTCCTGCCATGCCTGCTGTTTGCTTACAGGGAGGTACCTCAAGAGGGTGTTGGTTTCAGCCCCTTTGAGTTACTCTTTGGACATCCCGTGAGGGGGCCCCTCGCCTTGATCCGAGAAGGCTTGGAAGCCACCCCTCCGGGTCCCGCCAAGCAAGTGGGGGACTATGTGTTAGGCCTCAGACGGAGGATGACACAGATGATGGGTCAGGCAACAGAAAATCTCAAGGCCAGCCAGGAATTGAATAAGTACTGGCATGACCTTAAAGCCTCGCAAGTGGATTGGACTCCGGGACAGGAAATCCTTGTGATGGAGCCTACCAAGCCTAGAGCTTTGGCAGACAAGTGGACTGGACTCTTCAGGATCATCTCCAAGATGGGCGAAGTCAATTATCTGGTTGACATGGGAGCCCCTGGGGTAGCCCCTCAGATATTCCATGTCAACAGGCTCAAGCCTTTCAACCGGCGAGCAGAAGTCTCATGTCTCTTGCTAGCTTCCGGGCAAGAAGAGGATGAGAGTGAGCCCCTTCCTGATTTGCTGCATAGCAACCCTCAGGATGGCTCAGTGGAGGGAGTACATCTCTCTCCAGATTTGACAACAGAGCAACAGAGGGCCTGTAGGGCTTTGCTCCAACAGTATGCCTCTCTGTTTTCACTGAAGCCAGGCCTTACACCGTGGTGTAAGCATGAAATTGACACTGGTGACAGTGTGCCTGTCAAAAGCAGGTGCTACCGTATATCAGATACCGTCAAGAACCACATCCAGGCTGAGGTCGCCCAGATGTTGGATCTGGGTGTTATTGAACCCTCAACCAGTCCCTGGTCCAGTCCAGTGGTCCTTGTCCCCAAGGCAAGTTCCCAGGCGGGTACCAAGGATTGGAGGTTCTGTGTGGACTACCGAGGAGTCAATGCCGTCACCAAAACTGACGCGCACCCATTGCCCCGGGCTGATGAGCTCGTGGACACCATCGGTGCTGCCAAGTTTGTGAGCACCTTTGACCTTACTTCAGGCTATTGGCAAATAGCTCTGACGGACCATGCCAAGGAAAAGACGGCCTTCTCAACACCTGAGGGACTCTACCAGTTTAGGGTCATGCCTTTTGGGTTGAAGAATGCCCCTGCCACCTTCCAGAGATTGGTCAACCATGCGCTCAGTGGGCTGGAAGCCTTTTGTGTGGCTTACTTAGACGACATTGCCATCTACAGTTCCACCTGGGAAGAGCATTTGACACATCTGGATAAGGTGTTGCAGGCCTTGAAAAGGGCTAACCTCACTATCAAGGCCACCAAGTGCCAGATAGCTCAGGGGAAAGTTACCTATCTTGGTCATGAGGTAGGAGGGGGTCAAATCCAACCTCTCTCCAGTAAAGTACTGGATGTACAGAACTGGGAGACTCCCACTACTCAAACCCAGGTGAGAGCCTTTTTGGGCCTCACTGGGTACTATCGCAATTTCATGGCAGACTATGGGACCATAGCTGCCCCCCTGACAGCTCTAACATCACCCAAGCAGCCTAGGAAGGTTAATTGGACCGAAGACTGTCAGAGGGCCTTTGATGGCTTGAAAGAAAGTCTGTGTAGGGCACCTGTGTTGTGTGCGCCTGACTACAGCCGACCCTTTATCGTCCAGACGGATGCCTGCGACACCGGAATTGGAGATGTCTTGTCCCAGTTAGATGACAAAGGGAGAGAACACCCTATCATATTCATCAGTAGACAACTCAAGGGTAGAGAACTTAGGTGGGCTACTGTTGAAAAGGAGTGTTTTAGCATAGTTTGGAGCCTTAGGCGTTTTAGGTCCTACCTTACGGGGTCTACCTTCAAGGTCCAAACAGATCATAAGCCCCTGAAGTGGCTTATGCAGATGAAGGGTGAGAACCCGAAATTGCTCAGGTGGTCCATTAGCCTGCAAGGGCTAGACTTCACCATAGAGCACAGACCAGGGAAGAGTCACGATAATGCAGATGGCCTTTCCAGAAGGTATGTTGACCGTCCGGATGAGGGTGTCTATCCCGTGGGAGATTAGAAACCCTCCACCTCAGTCTGGGGGTGGCGACTGTGATGCTGGAAATGCATCTGAGGGACAGGGCCTCTGAATCCTTGTCCTATTACTGTTTTTACCATGTGATCTCTTATGTTTTCTGCCCCGGAGTCCATGTGGGACTCCTGGCAGTGCAGCTCTCTCTTTTGGTTTGGTGAACAGACCCATGGGATACCCTTATGGCACCCATGGGTAGGGGTACAACCCTGTTCCCCTAGTGTATGTTTTTGGGCACCTGTGGGTGGCCCCAGGGCAGGGTATGGGCTGGTGGCAGTTCCGTGCTGAATTTGACAGGTGCTCCGGGTGTACTCCATTTTGGGATACCCTGGCCCTGCCATTGGGATCTGTTGATTCCTGATAGGAAACAAGATGGCCCCTGTGGCCTCTTGCTTTCTATTGCCTGTTATCTTGTTTTCCCAAAGTCCTGGGAAGCCCTGTCTCTGTCCCTTCCCCCTGACTGGCTGTTGGGTGGAAGTTCCATGTATGGTATTGTTGTGAAGGCCCAGCTAGACTGACTGGAGCCTTCCCAGTGACTGTATGTTGTGGGTACCTCCTGTGGGTGGGACCTGGGTGAATGGAGTGTGTGACCAATATACACTTCTTGTTGTGGTTGTCTGGTTTCTGGCATGAGAGACAAAGACTGAGACAGCCCTGCCCGAAACTGGCCTGAATGCAGTGTGTAGTGTTGAATGGCTGGGTACTTGTCCCAATCCACATTTCTTGTTGTGAGTGTCTGGAAGGGAGGAGTGTGGCCTGAATGCACTGTGTGCCTGATTGGCTGACTGACTGCATGAATACCCTGCAGTATGATTGGCTGCTGAGTGTGTGCCAGCAGCGTGGACGAGTGAGAGGATAGTATATCTGGGGACCTCTCACCACTGGAAAGTGTTCAGAAGGGACCTTTGGTTGAGAAGCGACCATTGTGCTCCTAAAGCAGCCAGGGAGCTGAGTCTCCACTCTACGAGTAACTGGAACTGCTGATCCTCGACGTCCAGCTGGAAGAAGAAGACTTGCTGTGGCATTTGCTTCGACCGATCCGAAGGCTGACGAACTCGTCGAGGGCTGACCCGAGAGTGGACCTGGTAAGGCGCCCTCTTCCTGTGCTCCGAGGGACCATCGAGCACCGCTCCATCTTCGCCGAAGCGCCCTGGAAAACAGACCCTCGAAAGGCTGTCGACCCTAGACGGGACCGCTGAGGAGATCGAGGTGAAGCACCCGGACATCGACGCCGTCGAAGTCCATTGCCATCGACCAGGGTTCGCAGGTTTGTGTAACCGCTGGAGGCCCGTCGAAGTTGTGTTGCCCAGCCGTGGCAACCACTTGACGCCGTGCCGCCGACGACTGGAGCCGTCCGCTCCTTTGATTAAGAACATTCAATCAAAGGACTCTCTCGAGCGCATCGTCGACCGCTTATCCTGCCGGAGAAAGTCGAGGATGACCAACGCGCCGAGGAGAAACCTGCCGGTGGGTTTCCCGCCACCCGACGACCTCAAAGACTCGGACGACTCAACGCCCTTGTTGGGCCTCCGTCTCTACAATCTTTGCGGTCCAGAACTATTGTCATCGAGGTGCCCCGCACACCTCCGCCTTGCAGGACGCCGACGCTCTGACGCCGACGAGCACCTCTCGGACGAAGCTGCCGCCTCATCGACATCGTTCTACCTCGTTTGTCGACGGATGTTCGACGCCCCGTGCCTCCCGCTTGAAAGGGAAGGCATTCAAGAAGGGCCGTCGATTCCCCGTCGCCGAACAGCGAGTTCCTCGACGTTTGTCGACGCCTCTTCGAGGAACTCGACTCCACCAGCTACATTGGGGGGGTAAAAACATTATAGGAGAGAATAAGACTTGCAGAGCAATATATGGACTGGGCTGGTGCTATATCTTTATTTACCGGTTGCCCAGGTGGGGGGATCTCCACACCGAACTGTGCCTAGTGGTAGGGGCCAGTATTCTGCCTATTGCTCAACCATCTTATTTTCTCTCCTCTCTCTATTGCTGGTTTCCCTCTATTGGTCTGTGTGACATTGTACAATATTGTTAATGCACTGTAATGAGATCTAGGGTGGTAACACTTTAGGA
The DNA here is from genome assembly GCF_040938575.1 of Ambystoma mexicanum. Lineage (NCBI taxonomy): Eukaryota > Metazoa > Chordata > Amphibia > Caudata > Ambystomatidae > Ambystoma > Ambystoma mexicanum. The sequence continues at coordinate 22,024,652 of NC_090923.1, read as the reverse complement.
TTGTATATATTTGCCATTGTAGATTTTGCCGGAGTACAAAGTGAGTTATCATGATAAATGTACATAACCTTGAATATTGATTATATAAAGACTGTGTTCTAACCAATACAGAGTGTGGATATTCCTTTGTGGGGGCTTGGGGGATACACTGTGTTAGGCAGAAACCTGTGCAGTTCCCTTAGGGAACACTGCAAAAGATTTAAGACTACAGGTATAGCAGTAAACCCACTTGGTAGCAGTCTGCACCACCCAGATTTACCTGGTAGCTGTGGCTGAGCAGTCAGACTTCCCTCAAGAAGAGTTAGGCAGTATGCAAAGTATACACAATAGGTACTCAAACACAATAGTACAAGCAAACACTGACCAGAGCTTGGTTTCAAAAGTATATAGTTATTTATTTTTAAGAACCCATAAGTTGAAAACACTCTAGCAATATATAGTAAAACACTTCAAACACAGTTATATGGAAAGCAGTCCCAACCCTTATTCCTAACTAGACAACTCTTGGTTAACACCACATAATTCAAACAGAGGTGAGTGCTTAACGTTAGATGACACTCTAGTGGTTCAAAGAAGGGAGGGGAAAAAGAGCAGAATTAGGATAAACACACCACTCTAAGGTCAAGAACACTTTCAGTAGGCTCAAAGAAGCACAAAGTCACAGGTGAGCAAAAGTCACTAGGCAGGGCCCACTCTTAAAGCAGACAGAACGAAAATGTGCCCAAGATCACACAGTTATTAGGGATTCAGAGTCTTGCAAAAGAGTTCAGAAAGAGTTTAGAGAGGCTTAGAAAGTTTAGCCAGGGTGTCCCAGGCACTCCCAGGTTCGAAAGCCGGGGGCTAAAACTACCCCGTACAGTTGGTGGCAAGGGAAGCCAGGCGGAACACGGTACCTTAAACGGGGAGGATCCTCCAACGGTGGCAGTTGTTCCAGGCAGTGGCAGCAAGGCTCGACGTCGGTCAGGGAAGAAGAAGTTCTCGCTGAAGAGCAGAAGAAGAAGGTCGTTGCACTGCCCGGGAAGAAACCAGCCGCGGAGTCCTCCGGTTAAAGGGTTGTACCGACTTTCGCGGTTGTGGTAAAAGTGTGGTATTCCGGTTGCCGGGGTGCTTGGCACGGGCAAGGCGGCCACGAGATACCTTGAAGAAGCGGAAAGAAGGTGAAAACTGGTTGTCCCCACCAGTCAAGGGAAGGAGCCACTCCGTTAAGAGTTCTCCTCGGTCGTTGGGAAGAGTGGTGAGACGGTTCAGCAGGGCTCCACCCGGTGGTGTCGTCGTAGCAAGTCGGCTCAGCTCTTCCCTCGTCGGATTCTTGGTCCTGTGGCGACTTCTGAAGTTCCAGTCCCCAAAGCCCTGCTTTTATGCAGCAAACCCCCATTCACCCAGCCTAGCTGTCACTCAAACATGCTAAGTGGTGAGCCGGCCGGCTCACCACTTGGGCCAATCAGGACGGAGTGCGACTTGAGTTACCAAGGTAACTCAGTCCAGGGTGCCTAAATCCCCCTCCACCTGTCCTAAGTACCCCAGACAGAGTGGCACCACTTTGGAGGGCTTCTGTGGAGAAGCCCGCCAAAAGTGGAACAAAGGGCTCCACTTTGGGTCAGAGTTACAGAGGCGAACGGCAACGCCATTTTAGAATTAAGTTTTGGCAAAAAATCCCAACCGGAGTTATAATAATAAATATATAAACCGGCTGTATGTTTGAGGCTACCGTAAATAAATAATTAAATGTGTTAGCCTAAAACAATGGGAAATCCCATAGGAAAATATTCGCGGTTGAATATAAAAAGTAGTTTCCACTGCCACCAGCCAAAACTCGATCAGGGGGGACGGAGACGTGCCCCTTCGACTAACAGACCCTGGGGCAATCGAATTGCCCCAGCCAGTACGTCCACAATATGATGGTTTGTACTGGTTCTGTTCAGGATTTAAGACTAGTAAAGTCTTTGGTGACTTTACATGCCCTGGGAGACAGTAGTCAGTCCCAGGGTATGGAGTCTATGTTGGGGAGTCCCTAGGACACCCCTGGGTTACTGCACAGAGGGTGCTGTGTAACCCACATCACAAAAATACATGAGGCCCTATGGAGTAAAAGACCCCATAGCCCATTCAACACAAGATTTAACCAAGAAAACACACTTCAAACGTGCCCAAGAGTGAGGGTAAAAGAGTCTCACTCTTGGCAGGAGAAAAAAAAGAAACCCCAGAAATCCAGCAAAGCTGCTGGGGGACTCACTAGGTAGGGAAATTCAGCCTAAACAGAGAATTCTCCCTAACACACTGTACTTAAGAACCAGCCTGCATCACCTCCTGAGAAGCTAGGCCTTGATTGCTCGACCATTGCTACCGAATAGAGAATCTTGGCTGGGGTCACCTGTGCCTCTCCTCCACCATATAGGGAGCGGAAGTACAGACACCCCCCACCGGTCGTTGAGGCCCGTCTCTCACAACTCCTTTGGGCACTATTCTTTGCCGAGTTTGACTTCATAATTACCTATCGACCTGGTACAAAAAACGGTAAAGCTGATGCCCTTTCTCGGATGGGAGTGGAAGAACATTTGATCAATCCTAAACCTGTACCTATCATTCCCGAACAAAGAATTCTAGGTGTAATCGCCACACAATCCATAGAGGAAGTTAAGGATAAAGCCAGGCTACTGGTAACTCCAGCAGACATACAGAATTGGCATCTGCAGGGAAAGGACTTTACGGTGAAGGACAACCTATTATATTTCCAAGAACGGTTATACCTGCCCAGCACAGATTTACAGAAAAAGGTAATCTCTTGTTATCACGATTCTTTAATGGAAGGACATCCCGGTATGACCAAGACCTCGAAAAAGATCAAGCGCTACTTCTGGTGGCCGTCTTGGAAAAAAGATATCAGAGACTTTATAATGTCCTGTGGAGTATGCGCCCAAAACAAGAGTCAAAAGGAAAAACCAGCCGGCCTCTTACGCCCTATTGACATCCCGCCTCGCCCTTGGCATACGCTTTCTATGGACTTCATCACCGATCTACCTCCATGCTCCGGATACAATACGATCCTAGTAATCGTGGACCTATTCTCCAAGATGGCGCATTTCATTCCACTCAAAGGCTTACCAACAGCAGCAACTCTGGCCCGAGAATTTCTCGAAAACATCGTCCGACTGCACGGTTTTCCTTCAGTTCTAATTTCGGATCGAGGTAGTCAATTTATTTCTCATTTTTGGCGAAGTTGCTGTCGGTCGGCTCAAATTGATGTGAGACTTTCGACCAGCCACCACCCTCAAACCGACGGACAAACCGAGAGGACCAATCAAACTCTGGAACAGTATTTGCGCTGCATGCTACAACAAACTGAAAAAACTTGGAAAGATATCCTTTATATAGCCGAATATGCCTACAATAACTCTGTCCACTTGGGAACTGGGAAGACCCCGTTTTTTCTTTTATACGGTAGTCACCCTCGAACCTCGGAGTTGGATCCACTCCAAGATCTTGGAACACCAGCAGTAGACCACCTGCAATCTACAATCACCCAAACCTTTAAGGAAGCCGTTTCTCACCTTCAAAGGGCTAAAGAACAATACAAGAAAGGAGCAGACCAACATCGGAAGGAAGCCCCCCAATATCAAGTAGGAGATCAAGTCTGGTTATCCACCAAATATCTACCTCTAAAAGGACCACGCACATTCAACCCAAGATACCCTGGTTCCTATTCCATCACTACCATAGTAAATCCAGTAGCGGTCAAGTTGGACTTGCCCCCTCACATGAAGATACATCCGGTCTTCCACGTCTCTCTATTAAAACCCGTGCAACCTCAAACCCGACTAACTACATCTCCAAAACCTATTCTAGTTGATGGAGAACTCGAGTTTGAAGTCAAAAGCATCCTGGATTCCAAGATCTCCAAATCTAAACTATTTTACCTGATTGACTGGAAAGGCTACGGTCCCCAAGAAAGATCCTGGGAACCTGCAGAATATGTCCACGCGCCTCGTCTAATCAAAAGATTTCATCGAACATTTCCTAACAACCCCAAACCCCCGGAGAAGCCTGGTTTGGGAGGGGCCTTGAGGGGGGGTGCTGTCATGATCTCTGCTTCCAAAAGATCAGGACTTGCCCGACTCCCTTGGAAGCAGACCCATAACCCCGGTTCCGAGTGCCAGCCAGTCCCAATTGGGACCTTTTGGACCCTGTCCTGGCGCCAGTGGCACCAGGCTCATAAAGATGCCCAGTCCCAGCGCTGGAAGCGCCGGGCTCATAATGCTTGGGTGGGCTTACCTGCAGCAGACCATGCTGCTTACTTACCTGCCAGTTGAACCCCTGATCCTCTTCTGTTTGGGACTACTTTTCCTGTTGGGTGGGGCAGGAGCCACTCCCTAGGTTCAGAATACTGGAACTCTTCTGGAAAGCAGGAACTCTTTTCTTACCTAGGCGTGGCTGTGGAAGGAGACACCTAAGCACTACAGGAGGCTATTTAAACCACACCCGATGGATGAATCTTGCTTTGTGTTATTCTGCATTCTCTGCAGCAGAACGCTCATCGTGTCTTCTGCTTCTGATCCTGGGCCTAAGGGAACAAAGGCTTACCATCCTGGAATCCAGTCTTCAGCAGCACCTGTAAAGACAAAGAAAGAACAGGTTAGCACTACGGTCTTCAGTGGCAGCGCATCTCTTACCTGGTCCATCGGATGTCACCAACGCCTCGCGCTGCATTCCGGCCTCTGAAAGACAAAGGCTTACCTACTCTTCGCACGCTTCAGAGGCCTTCGACGCTGCATCCCGCATCTGAAAGACAAAAGAAGGTGCGCTTAAAGACATTGGGCAACTTTATTACTCACGTGCCATTACTCCTTCCCACGCCGAATCCAGTGGGTATTCCAGCACCCTTCAGCTTCTCTAAAGCTCCGAACTTGTACCTGCAAGATAAAAGGGACAGTTAGTGCGCATCGTGAAGCAGGCTACAAGCGCTTACTTACGTGCTTCCAGGCGCTTCTATTCCTCACCTGGGTTCGATCCTCAACTCTCATCAGCCCGCCATCCGCCATCGCCGGAACCCTGCAAAACAAGAGATATCATTACAAAAGACTTTTAAGATATTTGAAGTGCCCAGAACTTACCGTTCGTGCAGTTAACGACGGACAGCAGTCCTCTGAGCTCAAGAGTCCTGCACCCTTATCCAGTGAAGAAACTGGTTACGGCACCCTGCCCTGAGGCAGATGGAGAGCTCGGCGTTCACTTACCTAAGGTGAGGATGTTAACCTTTGGGGTTCTACAGGAGAAGAGAAAGGGAAGAGGAGAGAGGCACCCAATAACCCCAGTTCATTAATCCCATATTTTCTATCTGCAGACATCTTACTCTTCGAGTCAGACATACAGTGCACAGAGGTCCAGCCCAAAGAGACAACCGTGTGTTACACATCACCTTTGAAGATACGGCATTCACCCAGTCAAGACCGGCGCCTCTGCGGGAATCAGGTGAGCGTTACAAGCCAGCAGCAGGGTATTGTACTGCTAGGGGGGCGGATAGAATAACAGTGCTGACGAGCAGGGGTTGAGCCTGTGCGCAGCGTGTGTTGGGCAAGGCGGAAAAACATAAAAGCCCAATAGGCTAAGAGTGATGGCTATCTATTAGTTTAGATGCAGGATGAAGAAGCTGCACTGGTGCTAAAGTCAAATGCCCAAGAGTGCAAGTTTGCAATTATCTATCGTTCATGCCCACAATCCTCTCCAGCTCCTGTCTGGGAGAAATCCGTGAGTATGCAAAACAGGTTGCAAAGGACGCTATCATTTGTAAGACTGCGCACTCACGCCAAAAGACCAACGCTCATGAAATCAGCCCGCCCCGGTTGCCAACCCCTACTGTTGGGCACTGGGCACATTCCTCGCCAGATCCAGAGCTTGCAGCAAAGCCTGCCCTTCGGTTGGAAATCAAGGTAACCTTTACCACGCCTATTCCAGTCACCTCCCATGTTTTCAGTGTTTACGTCCCTATGTCACCGCCATTCGCTGCCTCCAGTATGCCTGTTCTTATGAATCCTGTTACGTCCACACTCGCTGTGCCTGTGAATGCTAACCTTGATATTGCCACACCTGCTGTGCCTGTGAATCTTGATACTGCCACACTTGCTGCCCCTTTGCCACCACCAGTTCTGGCTACCATTGTGCCTGTGAATACCAATCTTAATAATGCCACACTTGCCGTGACTATAAATCTTGATAATTCCACACTTGCCGTGACTATAAATCTTGATAATTCGACACTTGCAGTGCCTATAAATCTTGATAATGTCACACTTGCTGTGCCTGTGAATCATGATACTGCCACACTTGCTGTGCCTGTGAATCATGATACTGCCACACTTGCTGTGCCTGTGAATCATGATACTGCCATACTGGATATGCATGCAAAAACTGATACTGCCATACTTGCTGCCCTCATGTTACAGCCAGCTGTTGCCACTAGTGTGCATGTAATATCCAAACGTGATACTGCCATACTATGTACCCCTATCATACCTACTGCAGCCAGTGAGGCCATCGCCCCCCCCCTTTGTGTTCACCCTCCCGTCCCTTAACCTGGCATGTCTTACCCCCACCTACTCAGCTGTGCCCTCATCAATGCCCGGTCGCTCCCAGCCCACGCCCTGCCCATCATTAGCGAAACCTGGCTATACGAAGCATCTGACCCTGCCCTTGCCCTAGAAGGAATGCTGTTTGTGACAGCCACCAGGGTTGGTTCAACAAGCAGTTCGATGGTGAAGATTCTGGTGAGTCGATGCGCATTTGAGTGCGGCATTCAATGGTTGCGTTTCAATGTGGCAACCAGGGTTGGTTTAACTGTTGATGAAGATATGATATGATATGATAGGTTATTTATAACGTGCTTAATACCCAGAGGTTTCTAAGCTTAATACCCAGAGGTTTCTAAGCGCAGACTTGGGGATCGAACTTGTGTTGCTCCGTGTCGTCCTGCTTCTAAGGCAAGCACGTTGCCCCTGAGCTATCCTCCCGAGACAGATCATCAACGAAGATGTTGGGGGTTCACAAAATGTGTTGAAGATGGTGGTTGCAACAATAAGATTCAAGTTCGAGCCAATGTGCTCAGCTCGCAGAGTTCGATGGCAAAAAAAAAAACAGGGATCCTGGCTATATTGTCTCTTAGATGTTGATAGTTCTACTGCTGGGTATCAGGGCAAGTGCAGTCCTTGTTCTCGGGCTCCAAAGCACAGGGAAGGCTGGCCCACACATTCAGGGCCCCTTCAACACAATGGAGTCCTGGGCAGCAGGATGGCTGGCAAGGTGCAGTTCTTGCTCCAGCAGCAGGTCACTGTGACACCCTCTCTTATACACACACCTGACAGTACTGCCACTCCTGCCCCTGTCCGAAACCCCAGAACCACTATAGCTCGCCCTGCTCCCTCTATCCCATCTTATTTCCCCTTCACACTCTGGCACTCACGTGGGCCTCCTGATGACTCGCGTGCACATCGCAACAGAACGCTCTCCAGGTTGCGTCCTTTTTTGCATTGGCAGCTTCCTTGGCGCCTAGGTAATCGGCGGTACGGTGCTATGCTTCCGCGTCGCGTGACTAGTGTTGTGTGCTCACGTGACCCGGGAATCCACCCACGTGATGCAACAGCGCGTCACGTGACGGGAAGTAATGCCAGAAGCGCAAGTATTTAAACATGGCTCTCCGTGTACTCGCTGCTTCACAGCTGTTCTTTGCAACCTGTTTGGCGTTACGCGTTCGTTTGGATTTCTTGACTCTTTTTGGATTTTGACCTTGTTTTGCATACTTGGACTTCGCTTGGATTACCTTACTGGCTTTGTTACCTTGGATTTGCCTGTGGTTTCAATACAGACTGCTCATTGGACTACAACACGGATTTCCCTCTGCATCTGGTTTTCTTTGGAACTTCTTGCTTCTAAGCTCCACAGCTACCAAACCACGTTCTTGTCATCAGGTGGTTATCACGCCAATTTTTGGGACTACAGTCTACCTGCTCCATCTGGGGTGGCTCTGCCCACGTGAGTCCCAGACCCCTACCTCATAGGTTTATTGCCTTTTTCCTGACCCCTCTGGTAAAACCTTTTTCACGTTATCTTGGCACTGTCATTTACTGTCATTTGCTTGGTGCTTAATCAGTATTTTCTTGCAGCGGATTGGGGTCCCAGAGGTTCGCGGTTCCGGAGTTCACCATCTCCACCTGTGGCCTCAACGGTCGCACAGGGAGTGACTTTGAGTTCTCTCTGTGTGGCATTTGGGGACAGAGGACTCTTCTGCCTACACAACACTCAAGTCTCAACAGTCACACCCAATGTGCCATGAGGATGGAAAGGGAGCAGAGGTTGCCCTCTGCCTTGAAAAATCACTGCCCACCTCACTGGTGGAGGGCTTTGGATAGTCAACTCTCCCAAAATGATGATTGTTCAAGAGTGAATCAGAGGAGGAGTGGAGCCCCTTCTTTGAAAGGCAAATGTCCACAGGTTATTGGACTAAAGCAAATCTGCTTTAAATGGACCAGTACCTGTTCCCGAAACAAGTGGTCTTTACATTCTGTCCTCATACTTACAATGCATTGTGTCACAGGTTTCCCACTTTCTCACCTGAGTTTGCTGCTTGCTGGAGTTCTTGGGAGGAGTCTTCTTCCGTACGGTTCGGGTTTTGTACAACCCCGTACGGCCGTCTTCGGGTTCCAGCGTTTTTTCAGCTTCTGCGTCAAGGGTCAGTTGGAAACTCCAGGAAGTCCAGGATTCGAAGAAGGTGTACTCGGAGGCGGGTACACAGAGTCCGGGAAGCAAGACAGGATAAGGAGGAAGGAGGATAGTAGGAGGAAGTGGGGTCCAGAAACAAGGAAACAAGAGAGTTCAGCGAAGGCGAACTACGGAGCACACGTCTAGCCACAGCAATCAGTACTGTTGAGGGACCGCGTGGGACCGCGGGGGTGTGGCTTCTCAATAGATCGTGCTACGTCGGACATGAAAACTGGTAGGCAGCGTTCTGTGTTTAATGGCCATGTTGGAAGTATAGCAGAGTGTAAGCCCCGATGTGTCAAGGACCAGGAGGTCCAAAAGGGGCATGTCTGACAGTTCATGACGCATTGTACTAAAGTAAGTGGAGGAAACAGGAAGGAAAGATAGAGATAAAGAAACAAAATAATGAATTCTTTCTACAACTATGCCAAGCACCCCCTCTGTGCACTAATTCCACCCCTTTCCCTTGTCCATAGCATCAAATGCTCTTTTGGTAGGCAGAACCCTGATGTGAGGATAGCCCGTTTGGGAGGGGTGTGCCCTTTGATCCTATTTCCCAGGACAGTTCCTGCTGGCAGGCTGTCCTGCTGGATGGAGGTGTTACCAGACCTCATAAAAGGATGAAATGAGAGGTCCAGGTATTCAGTCTTCTGCCCTGCAAGTTGGCAAGCCCAGGCAGTCTGACCAGAATACACATAACTCTTCCATGGATTGGCTGGGATCACAGTTGTATGACATCAATTTGATGCGGTTGTGATAATTATTAGAGGTACTAGTCACTATACCTTAACTCAGGTATGACTTATATTTATATTTTACAGCTGCCACCAGTGACTTGCATAGTTATATGTTTTGGGAACGGAGATGCATGTCTTAAAGCAAGCCTATGCTGGAGTCACTTGGCAGTCATTGCAGCTGTCAGGAGGACACTTGTGACCTCTGAAGCTTCTCTGTGCCACTGGAGAGCAGGCGCTGCAGATCAGAATACTGAACCCAGAATACTGACTTCTGGGTTCAGACCAGCTCATAGCACAGAATCAGCTATGTTGGACTTACAGACAAAGATGCTCAGCATCTTAGACAAGTGAAAAATGGGACTTCTCATCCTGTTAGATCTCAGCGCCGCCTTTGATCTACTAGATCATAATCTACTTGAAATAGCCCTAGGCAAAACAGCAAACTGCTCACAAGCGGCAAAAACATGGATAAAGTCTTTTCTAAAAAACAGCACATCTCGAGTCCATTGGGGAGACAAATTCTCCATGGAAAGGGAGATCCTTTGCGGGGGTTCCTCAGGGAGCCAGAATGTCCCCACTGCTGTTCAACCTCTACATTAGATACTTATGCTATATTCTAGATCATGCAGATATATTCTTTACCAACTATGCGGACGATACGCCGCTGGTACTGGAACTTAGCGGGGACCGTAAAACTGACAATGACCATCTAAACAGAATTTATAACATCATTGAACAATGGATGGATTCCAATTGGATGTGTTTGAACGGCAGCAAAACCAAGCTGATGGTTTTCGGATGCACCCAAGCCAGAAACTCACAGTCCCATGACTACGCAAACTTTAAGATCAAAGACGTCACCATCAAAGTACTTGAGAAAGTAAAAACCCTGGGCATGATGATGGAAGCATCCTTAGGAGCAGAAGCCCAGACTCAATACATAAAAAAAAACATGCAATTATTACTTGAGACTCCTCAGAGCCATTAGACCGTACCTTTCAGAGAACAACTGCGCCATAGTGGCCAGGGCAACCATCCTCTCTCGTCTAGACTACGGGAACACACTTATTCTAGGAGCCAACAAAAAAAGCATGCAGGCGTTCCAGATTATCCAAAACAACGCAGTTAGGATAATCAAAGGCAAATCTAAATCAGACCACATCAGTAAATCCAGGAAGGAATTACACTGGCTCAAAGTGGAGAGTAGAACCCACTTCAAGGCACTTACAATAGCCCACAGATGCATACACGGGAAGGCACCAGGCTACCTAAAATCAAAAGTATGTCCTTATGTCCCAAGCCACGCCTTAAGATCCTCGGATCAAAACAGGATCGCTGTAACGCCACACAAACGTTGGTCTGGACTGGGAAAATCCTTCCCAGTCATCACAGCAGGTATCTGGAACAACCTGCCAGTCCACATGAGGAAAGAACCCAACTACTTACGCTTTCGTAAGTTAGTGAAAACGTATCTCTTTAATTGACCTCGCCATCCTTGACCCACTAAACCTTCGATTTCATTAGGCACTGTCTCGTCCCATTTTGTTTGTCTTCGTGTCCATGTCTCTGCGCCCCGAAACTCCCGAGTTACCGGCGCATTACAAACAAATAAATAAATAAATAAATAAATAAATAAATAAATAAATAAATAAAATTCAGCTGGGAACAGGTGAACCCTATGCTTTCATCATGAAGTTGGTTGAAAATGGTGCAAGGCTAGCAGGCCACCCTTGCGGAGATAGAATTACCCTCATCATTTTGTTATTATACAAATCAAAAAAGCCAGGGCTTCTACATCCTTGCCAGACTGTAATCCTCAACACTACCTGTTTGTGTAGGTTTGCTAGGGCTGTTGAGTTGTCTGTTCTCATAACAATTGTCTGATTCTCCACTTTTCCTTTGAACACTTTCAGTGCTCTATCAATCACGGTAAATTCTATCATGTTGGGTGGCTGGGCCTCTTCTGTCAATTTCTCTTGGTGACATAAGCCCCCCAGGGTTGCATATCAACCTGCTTCAGGTGCATCTGTGGAAAGTATGATCTTCAAGGGGTTTTCTAGATCTACTTCTCTTCTGAGGTTGGCCATGGATTTAAACCACTGCAGGTTGGCTCTTAGTTGGAAATCGGGTTTGTGCCCTGAAATTCCATTGGGGATGTTGCCCAGAACACGTGAATGTGGGACATTAAATGTCTTAAGTGGAGTTTGGCCCAAGGAATAAGAAATATGTATGGGATAAAATGCCCCTTGATCCTTAGTATTTACTTGGCTGTCGCTGTCAAAGTTCATAGTGTTCTGGATAATGGCTTCTACAGACAGAGTCCCCCGTCTTTAGGAAAGAGTACTATCCCTTCCCATGTACAGACCATTTTCCTCCTCAAAGGTCACCATGAACCCCATTCCGCCAGACTCTAGGCAAGTTCTCAGAAGGTAATTGACTTTAGTCCCCACTGCGAATCTCAGAACCCATTGGTGATTCAGTCTGGTCGGAATAGGATAGTATAGTGCCTTGGAGAGGTATTGGCGCTAGCCAGTCCTCTTTAAGATGAACATTATTATCCTCTGAAGGGTTTCCACCTTGAATGTCGTCATCCTCACACACTCACAAAGGTTCTGAGCCTCCAAGTCCAATACTACCCTGAATGTGTTCTGGGGATTTGGAACCATGACTATTATTGAGAGGCAGCCCTTCCTCTTTCGTGCCTGTGGCTCCCTCATTGCACTCTTCTTGAGTGTCTCTTCCATGGCTCTCACAATGGCTTCTTTGTCTGTCTTGCTCGTCAGCGCCAGAGTCTTAATTGTGCCTGAACGAGAAGGAGGTGACACAAATTCTGATACCCCAGTGCACCGTCTTGATGGCCCATGACTGAAGCACACTTCTACAACACCCTAAAAATGCTTGAGTCTGCCACCTACAGGCCACCTTTGAATGTCAGGATTTCTGGTTCTTATGCAGTAATTTTGCTTACCATTTTCTCTGCAGAAAGGTTCTCTCCCTTGATCTTGGTCGCCCTCTGGGTCTTCGAGCAGTATTGAATCTGATGGCCTGCCTTGCCCTGATGATGAGGTTTTCTTTCTTAGCTTGACCGTATATTTACCTGCTTGGAACCCTTTCTGTACCTTCACCTGCAAGGTGCCTTGCAAACAGTTTGTTGCCTCTAATGGGAGTTTCAGTGTAATTAACTTCGGGGAGCAGCCCTGTCACCCCTGTGACTATCTGTTTGTTGCATCTGGTGGCACTCAGAGATCATGGCCCATTGGCTATTGCTGCCTAACGTCTTCCATCATAGCATTAATGTCATACCACCATCGTCATACCACCATCGCCCCTGCCTTACATGTACAGACATCTTTACAACAACTGCGCCCAGCACGCCTCCCTCGCTGGCTCTTTACTGGCATGCCCCATCCAAGATGATGACACATGTGTGCTACGTGCCACACCTAAAATGGCACCCGTACTCCACACACACGCATAGCATTAGAGGATGGGCTCCGGAGCAGCAGGGACTTCATAAACCAAGCGATACTTTTGGTTCTCGCATCGCAACGCTCAGGAGTTTGCTTGTGTAGACGCTGTGAGTTCTGTGGCGAGTCAGAAGCAGGACGTGGACACTTTGAGGACTTGGTTCATGATTTAAAAGTAAAGTAATGAAGTAAAAGTATAAGACCTAATTTTCCCTATGTCTACAGCTGCTCCCTGCTGATGTTTCTAACTGAGGTGCTCATCAGTCAGTCGTGAATGTCCAAAGGAATAGGTCCGCTGTCCAAAATGACCCTAACTGACTCCGCCACCATGAAAACTAACATATATCTGGAGAATGACTCCCTTCTCCTGAGGGTACTTCTAGTGCCAGTCTATTGCTTTCTTTATCAATATGTAATCCTCAAATAGTCTCTCGTCATTTCTTGGAGTAGTCTCTGGAACTGCAATTGCACTCTTGAGTTTCCCCTTCTCCTTGGGAGTCCCTTTTGGGGATCATTTACAAGTTATACATTCCTGATGGCTGTTTCCAGCGTATCCTGAGCACATACTAATATTCAGATAGTCTTTCCCTCCTGGCCAATTATAGCTCAGCTTGCTTTGGCACACCTTATTTTGTACTTGGTTCAATTGTCTAAATTCTCTGAACTGTTGTTCAAAATTTTGGTCCTCATTACGACACCGGCGTTAACCAATGGCGCTATTAGTGCCATGGTTAACGCCGGTAACTTACAGACTCTGCCATGGTGAAATGGGGAATTACCACCCCATTCCAAGGTTGGCAGGGTGGTAATTCCCCATTCACCATTGGCACTTCCCCATTCCCATTTTTGCCCATAGGGCTCAATGGGAATGGGGAAGGTGGTAATTACAGTACTGCAAATTGCGGTACCGTAATTACCTTCAAGGTCCCTTTGCGGGTCCCTACTTTAACAGCTGATCCAAACTAGCCGTTAAGGTCGGGAGCCGCAAAGGGACCTCGTAGTAAGGCGCCGCAACCTTTTACGGCGCCGTTAACCCCTTAACGCCAGGGGCCTAATGAGGGCCATTCTCTCCTTTTGAGATTCTGTTCTAGTGGCTTTCCCCTTTCCCGGGTACTGTTATCTACTGTTCGTTTCTCTTAGTATTCAAATTCTCAGTATTTCTTTCTCTAGTATCACAACATTTTAAGTTCATGGGTTTCAGGGTTGACTTTGCCTCTTTCTACTTTTCCCAGGATATTTTTGTCCACTGATCTTTTCTCTCAATACTAATTCTTTCTCTTGTATTCCAATGGTTTAAGTTCTTCTGCTTCAAGGGTAACTTTGTCTCATGACTTCTACTGAGACAAGTTGCTTGTACGATATAATGATCACCTCTCGACCTGCGGTTTTCCCGTTTTCCATGTTGCCTTCAATTATGAAGGAGAACATCTTCGGGAGCCTTGTTCCTTGGGGACCTTCTCTCCGGTCTCGGACCATCTTCGCCTTGTCTTCATCGGCACATTCCTCCTTGCGGTTTCTCTTCTCTCCGCGGTGTCCCTGTCTTCTGACGAGGGGCCAAACCCCCTCTGTCTTTCTATGCAAAGTGGTATCGGCAATGGTTTTTGCACACGCTGTCCACCAAAGGCCCTCTGCAGTCTAGCCACCACCTTGCTCTGGGCTCCTGCCCTGTTGTTTTCTTGTTTTGGGGTTGTGCCATAACTGTGGCATCCCAGTCTCTTCCTCCGGGCTCCTGAGCTGCTGCATTCTCACGAGGGGGTTGTGCCGTAACTGTGGCATCCCAGTCTCTTCCTCCGGGCTCCTGACCTGCTGCGTTCTCATGAGGGGGTTGTGCTGTAACTGTGGCATCCCAGTCTCTTCCTCCGGGCTCCTGACCTGCTGCGCTCTCACGAGGGGGTTGTGCCGTAACTGTGGCATTCCAGTCTCTTCCTCATGGCTCCTGCCCTGCTGTGTTCTCGTGTGGGGGTTGTGCTGTGACTCTTGTGTCCCAGTCTCTTCCTAATGGCTCCTGCCCCACTGCTTTCTCGTGCTCAGGTTGTGCCATGATTCTGGCATCCCAGGCTTTAGTATCGGGCAAATCTAAACTCAAGGGCTTCTGGCTTGTGTTTAATCGGCCTCCTAAAGGTGTTACCTTGCCTGCATGTGTGTTCCTCTCTCTCTTCTCTCTCAATGTGGTTTGTCGAGTGCACTTTATTCAACGTACTCATCCCAGTGGATTGTTATTTTTCTGTAAGATAATGGTATCTATTAGGAATTTCTCTGTCCCAGTCCTGATATGTAAATATTTCTGGTATTGTAGATCATGCCATGTAAGCCACAGTGAGCACAGCTGTAGGGAGTCCCTGACGGCAAAGGGAGTCATTCTCCCCTAAGGGGGAGTCTCACCTGGCGAGGTCCCACTTGCCTCGACCCCTAGTGAGGGTGTTGCGGAGCGGGCTCATCTCCCTAGCCTTACAGCAATTGCCTCAATTTGTCACAGTTCCTTCCTTTCTTTCCTTGTTCTTTCTTTCCTGGGCCTCCCTCCTCCTCTCCTGGCTCCACAGTCCTGCTCACCTGCTCAGCCCACTCTAGCATTTCTCCGCCCAGCTCGTTCCGTGCAAGTTCAGCTGGACCATCCTCGGCCCTGTGCTTCCTACTGTAGACTTTCCAGTCAATAAAGAGCTTTTTCCTGTAAAGGTTTTTTTTTTCCAGGTTGTCACCCCAATCCGTACCAGCCTCCTGTCTCCATCAGGTGGCTTGTGCAGTTTGGAAAGGCTACCACTGCCTCCACACTAGACACACCTCCAGTCCACAGGCCTCCGCCCTCAGGTATGTCTCTGCAGCAGATAATTCATCAGAGAGCAGCGTCACGTGTTTCTGCGTGTCCACTAGAATCTGAGAACAGTCTCAACCTTCACCCAGTGATTTTTTTCAACTTTTAAAATCCCTCTAGGACTGTCTGTGCTCCATAGGAACTCTACATGTTTGTGAGCCCCCGCATGTGATCTTTTCAGCGTAATATAAACCTTTCTGTGAACTGAATCGCTGCCGGCTTCTTCCTTCACTGCCCTTTTAGTATCTGCCCAAAAGGATGGGTACAATGGCATCAACTTCCTCTGGCTCTGGCAATGACGCCAGTGCTCCTTTCAACAGGAGAAGATTGTGCATGAAACAGGCATGGAACTGTTCAGGAATCGTTCCATTCACTCAAGATTCTGTCCTTAATGTGCGATATCAAGGGGAGGCACACCTCAGGTGTATGCTTAAACTCTTATTTTCCTGATCATGTTAAACTCTTATTTTCCTGATCATGTTAAGGACACAGGGCAGGCTGATCAGAAAAGGCTGAACCTTCTCCCCTGATCTAAAGTTTTGTGATAACTGGTTTGCATTTCCAAGGCAGCTTTGGCTAATAGTAAGTGATTTTGAAAGCATGTAGGGCTCCAGAGCGTGGACCTTTGGTGGCTTATTTGCCGAGACTCTCTGTACATGCATCAAACTCCACTGTGTTAATTCTGTGATTGCCAAGCCCGAGCCAAGAGGGGCACCGTCCGTAATAGAATGTGCATCAAGATTAATAATGTTGGTGATAGAAGGTAGTGGTCAAAGTAGTAGGGTAGAATTGACAAAGTCTGTAATTGTTATTTGCAAACGGGTATTATTGAGTTTTTTCTGTGCCATGTCATGCTAGACTTTCTTTTAGTTCACAGTGACACAGGGTGGTGCCTTACCTGTGTGTAAAGCACCTACCCTAGTGAGGTATGTCCTACTGGCAATGCACTAGCTTCAATGATAACCGGGATTAGTGAGCATTTTAGTGTCGATACACCAGTGCCATTAAGTAAACGTGTAGGATTTCAATACGTTATCAGTCTATACAAGAACACATATATGCCTTTAAATAATTATGTTGAGATGTACTCCGGTTAGTTTAGTTTAGTTTATTTGCTTGTGTAGCACTCCCCACCCAAGGGTATCTGGGCGCTTTTGCTAGACAGACCCCGCAAAGCAGGGGAGGAGGTGTGTTACAGATCACCATCCTTAGAGGCAGTGGCAGTGGAGGTTACAGATCACCATCCTTAGAGGCAGTGGCAGTGGAGGTGTGTTACAGATCACCATCCTTAGAGGCAGTGGCAGTGGAGGTGTGTTACAGATCACCATCCTTAGAGGCAGTGGCAGTGGAGGTTACAGATCACCATCCTTAGAGGCAGTGGCAGTGGAGGTTACAGATAACCATCCTTAGAGGCAGTGGCAGTGGAGGTGTGTTACAGATCACCGTCCTTAGAGGCAGTGGCAGTGGAGGTTACAGATCACCATCCTTAGAGGCAGTGGCAGTGGAGGTTACAGATCGCCATCCTAAGAGGCAGTGGCAGTGGAGGTTACAGATCACCATCCTTAGAGGCAGTGGCAGTGGAGGTTACAGATCGCCATCCTAAGAGGCAGTGGCTGTGGAGGTTACAGATCACCATCCTTAGAGGCAGTGACAGTGGAGGTGTGTTACAGATCACCATCCTTAGAAGCAGTGGCAGTGGAGGTTACAGATCACCATCCTTAGAGGCAGTGGCAGTGGAGGTTACAGATCACCATCCTTAGAGGCAGTGGCAGTGGAGGTGTGTTACAGATCACCATCCTTAGAGGCAGTGGCAGTGGAGGTTACAGATCACCATCCTTAGAGGCAGTGGAGGTGTGTTACAGATCACCATCCTTAGAGGTAGTGGCAGTGGAGGTGTGTTACAGATCACCCTCCTTAGAGGAAGTGGCAGTGGAGGTTACAGATCACCATCCTTAGAGGCAGTGGCAGTGGAGGTTACAGATAACCATCCTTAGAGGCAGTGGCAGTGGAGGTGTGTTACAGATCACCATCCCTAGAGGCAGTGGCAGTGGAGGTTACAGATCACCATCCTTAGAGGCAGTGGCAGTGGATGTTACAGATCACCATCCTTAGAGGCAGTGGCAGTGGAGGTTACAGATCGCCATCCTAAGAGGCAGTGGAGGTTACAGATCACCATCCTTAGAGGCAGTGGCAGTGGAGGTGTGTTACAGATCACCATCCTTAGAACCAGTGGCAGTGGAGGTTACAGATCACCATCCTTAGAGGCAGTGGCAGTGGATGTTACAGATCACCATCCTTAGAGGCAGTGGCAGTGAAGGTTACAGATCACCATCCTTAGAGGCAGTGGCAGTGGAGGTGTGTTACAGATCACCATCCTTAGAGGCAGTGGCAGTGGAGGTTACAGATCACCATCCTTAGAGGCAGTGGAGGTGTGTTACAGATCACCATCCTTAGAGGTAGTGGCAGTGGAGGTGTGTTACAGATCACCATCCTTAGAGGCAGTGGCAGTGGAGGTTACAGATCACCATCCTTAGAGGCAGTGGCAGTGGAGGTGTGTTACAGATCACCATCCTTAGAGGCAGTGGCAGTGGAGGTTACAGATCACCATCCTTAGAGGCAGTGGCAGTGGAGGTTACAGATCACCATCCTTAGAGGCAATGGCAGTGGAGGTTACAGATCACCATCCTTAGAGGCAGTGGCAGTTACAGATCACCATCCTTAGAGGCAGTGGCAGTGGAGGTGTGTTACAGATCACCATCCTTAGAGGCAGTGGCAGTGGAGGTTACAGATCACCATCCTTAGAGGCAGTGGCAGTGGAGGTGTGTTACAGATCACCATCCTTGGAGGCAGTGGCAGTGGAGGTTACAGATCACCATCCTTAGAGGCAGTGGCAGTGGAGGTTACAGATCACCATCCTTAGAGGCAGTGGCAGTTACAGATCACCATCCTTAGAGGCAGTGGCAGTGGAGGTTACAGATCACCATCCTTAGAGGCAGTGGCAGTGGAGGTTACAGATCACCATCCTTAGAGGCAGTGGCAGTGGAGGTGTGTTACAGATCACCATCCTTAGAGGCAGTGGCAGTGGAGGTTACAGATCACCATCCTTAGAGGCAGTGGCAGTGGAGGTTACAGATCACCATCCTTAGAGGCAGTGGCAGTGGAGGTGTGTTACAGATCACCTTGTAGGCAAAAGTAGTGAGCAATAGATTGCAAGAAAAGAACATAAATGAAGCAGTTGTGCGAACAAGTGAATTTACAGAAGGAAGTATCATAAATCTGTGTTACATTTACACTTATTAATTACTTATCAGTTGCATTTATAGTTACATTTACAAGGAAGTAGAGCATTTATAGTTACAATTACCAGGAAGTGGTTCCGCACAAACTATGTGTGCATGCACTCCCTTTTGGAGTTTTAGTCAATCTCAGGAGTGGTTTGAGCTGAGGAGCCATGCTTTGGTTTTAGCTCTGAAGGTGCAGAATGCAGGCTCGGCTCTGATGTGGGGGGGGCTGAGGGGGGGGGGGGGTTCCAGCATTTTGCAGCTAGCACTCATGCTGTTTTTAGATTGAATTTAGGGATGGTCAGTTGGTTGAGGTAGTTGGATCTGGTGTGTCTATTGGTCTGGTGTCTCGAGAATTTGGCTGTCAAATAAGAGGGAGCCGTGTTGGCTAGGCACATATGGGTGTTGACAAACGCCCGGAGTGAGATTCTGTCACAAATGGGTAGCCATTGAACCTCTCTTCTGAGGGAAGAGATGTGACTGGAGCGCAGGATATTTAGGTCCATCCTGAAGGCATTGTTTTGCAAACCTTGGAGTTTGTTTAAATTCCACACGGGAGTCCCTATGAGTAGTGTGTTACAATAGTCAAGCTTAGAGAGGATTAGAGCTCTTGCTAATGTAATACAGCTGGTGGTAGATAAGAAGGGCTTAAACGCATGGATACATTTGTTGGTGTAGGCTGTGGAGGAGGCTAAGGAGTTGACATGCTTATTTAACGTCAAAGTGGAATCTAGGTAGATACCCAGTGTTTTGACTTCACTCAAGACTTTAATGATATTGCCATCAATGTTGAAGGACTCATAGCATGTTTAATTTGTTTAAACAGTTTAAGACCCAATGATAAGTAGTTCAGTTTTATCATCGTTTAAACAGAGGCTATGAGCGGCCATCCAGACTTGGATCTCTAGATAAATGGTGTTGATCAAGTTAGTGTCTTGGGTGTAGCAACCAGTGAGTGTGATGAGGATCTGGGTGTCATCCGCATAGTTAGTATACGTGACACCCAGATTGTTGAGGCGGTCGAATAGAAGTTTTGTGAATATATTGTATAATGTGGGCGATACACAAGATTTTTGAAGGACACCACAGTTGATGGGCACTGGAAGAGCCGAGGCCGTGGGTGAGAAGACCCTTGTGGTTCTATTTGACCGGAAGGATTTGATCCAGCTAGCTGCATTTGGTGAGAAGGCGGCTGCTGAGGTTAGGTGTTGGGTCAGGATTTCATGATCTACCAAGTCGAAGGCAGCTGATAGATCCAGGAGCAGGAGGATGGCAATATTGCCTCTGTCTTTAAGTTCTCCATCTGAATCTTGAGATCTAGCAGTGCCATCTCGGTGCCATGTCTAGGTCTAAATATGGATTGCCGAAGGCCTAATAAGTTATTGTCTTCAAGGTGTCTTTGAATTTGTATATAGGCTGCACGGTCCAGAATCTTTAAGAGAAACGGGACCGTTGTGATGGGCCTATAGTTTGTGGGCTTGTTGGGGTCTAGATTTGGCTTTTTTAATAGGGGCATGACCCAGGCTTCCTTGAGGTTGTCGGGTACTAAACAGTTTTTGAATGAAGCATTTATCAAAGTAGTGATAAATGGGGCTAATTCTCTAGCACTTGTCCTTGGTAATCGCTGCGGGGCATAAGTCACCCTGACAGTTAGAAGGTTTAATTCCTAGAATAATCTATTCCCCATCTTTGATGGAGACTTGGGAGAATTGGAAGGGGGTGCAAGGTGGAACTTTGTGATTAGTGACTTTAGTTGAGTGGGCATTCGGGGTAGGTTATTTTTTTTAGTGTTGATTTTTGATTGAAGAAGAGCAATCTTGTCTGGCAGAGCCTTCTGGAGGTTTGCACACCAGATCTCATCTTTTGAGCAGGCAGGGGACTCAAGTTCCCTAAGGATGGTGAAAAGTTCCTTAGTACTTGATTTGACATTCTGGATTCTTTCGTTGTAAATTTCCATTTTTGTCCTAGTGATGGCTGCTTTGTAGGCAGCGGCAATGGTCGCATAGTTATCCTTATTGGAGATAGAGAGTTTTTTTCAAGTAATTTCAGCTGAACTTTTTTCATTAAGGAGTAATTCTAGGTCAGGGGTAAACCATTTATTTAAGTGGGAGGTGGGTTTGGCCTTTTGTAGTTTTAACGGCGCAATCTGTTTGACTGCTTGCTTCATTGTGGCATTGTAGCTATCGACTAGCTCGGTAGAGTCTTTCAGTGGAATGTTGGTGATAGGAGGTAGTAGAGGTAATAGTTCATCTGGCGTTAGGTTGCGCTTACCCCTTGCTAGAGTGCAAGGGGCTGTGGTGATGCTGGAGTTGGGGGATCTTTTCCCTGAATCGAAAAGGTGATGCAGTGGTGGTCGGACCCTGCACAGGGTTCATTGTTGAGGATTGTAGTGGAGCAGTGAGGTCAGCCAACCAGTCCAGGGTTCTGCCTTTATCGTGTGTGGGTTTGAAGATGCGTGATTTAAAGCCAATCTGTGAGATGGTATTCTCTAGTGCAGTGGCGTTAGAGTCATTGGCATCATGGAGGCCTAGGTTCATGTCCCCCAGTAGAATAATCTGAGATCCTGGTTGGTTTGGTGTTTTGGGTGAGATGGGTTGAAATGTCTTCCTCAAATGAGGAGATGGGGCCGGGTGGACGATAGATGAGGTACAGGAGTATGGTGCTTGTGGGTGAGAGGGGTAGTTTGACTGAGAGCAGTTCTGTCGATGGAATGTGGGACTGGCAAATTCTCTGAGGCCAAGGTCGCTTTTGGCAATGAACGCTACGCCACCCCCTTTCCCTGAGGGTCTGTCTGCTCTGATGATGGTGTAATTATCTGGGAGGGCAAGTGCTAGTGCCTGCCCTGAGGCGTGGTTACATGACATTCTGCCGAAAGAATGAAAACATGTACAACAGAGAGGTGATGAATACATGTGAAACACAGTTAAGGAATGCATGTGGCAACTGATAGTTCAAATGGGAAGGCTGGTTCCCGCATTTGCCATCATAATATGATCTAAAAAGAGGACAAGACTGTGCTGACAGTGGTTATGAGAGCCACGGTGTGTGAGTGAGGGAGTTGGTCTGTAAGACCTATGGATATTCAATGAGCCCACATGTGGTAGTCCTTAAACTCCCTAGTGCTTCCTTGTTTTCAATCCCTAATCTTAAATCAAGGGAGGGATTAACACAAGCATAACATTCCCTAATTTATAGCAGGGCTGAACTCTCTCACTCTACTCTGTAAAGGAAATATGGGAAAACTCATTGCATATCACATTGATGCAATCTTATGAACATATAGGTTCTGTGGTTGATCCAAGGAGTTTGTCTCTCCAAGTACTCTGTTTGAAACAACATGACTGTGTGTTCTGCTCAGTTGTTGTTACTGTTTGCATAATCATTGGGTCATTGGGAACAAAAATCCATACAGGAGTAAAAAAAACGACTACATTTATGTAACTTTAACTTTAGCAGTATGTTTGTTTGAATTGTGCAGTACTTGAAGGAAAGTTTAAAGTGCAGAAATAAGTGCATTTGTTTTTACAAGCAGTGTTGCAGTAGGAAGTATCAGAACAGTGTTATTGCAATGAAGTCTAAAGAAGGATATTTTATTAGGTAGTTAGATACCATTTAGCATATTCTAACTGTTGATAGTTTGCTAGTTTTGAAGGGTATTTTTTGAAGCAGTTTGATACCTGTTGGTGCATTCTAACTATTTTCCTATTCAAAAGTAGCATTGCAGTACTATGGATGAAGTTAGGTACGAGTTGGCGTATTCTAACTGTTGCTAGTTCTTCAAGTCTGTGACTAAACTTTGTAGACCTTCGTAATCAGATCCCTGTATAAGCATCGACTTGCAGCAGGTCCCAAAACCGCAGTGAGTGTGGTTGGTTCATGACACTCCTGCGCCTCAGAGCTGCGGACCCTGTCACAGAACTGTATGCAAAGTTATTTTATTTTATGAGTTGTGTTGTAATGTAATATATGGGCATAAATACAAGTGGCAACTGGTACTTTCCAGTGTCAGCATTTGGCTCTACTGCTTTTTAAAGGCAACTCTATTTCAGTACTGGTGGCAACGAGTAGACATGCCTTGAGTCTGGTTCTGCAAAATAAGTGTTTATCTATGTGAGGATGTTGTTTTTTTTTTTTTTTTAAAAAAAGAACGAAAGGAATGTTATCACTTTCTCAAGCGTTTACACAAAACATAACATGCAACATACACAAGAACCCTCCACAATTAGCGAATGAGGGTTTGAGGGCCACTTTTTTGAGGCAAGGGGTGGGCCACTTTTCTTTGGGTGTGCATGCCCATTTCTTGTCCCACTCTGACCCTGAATGATGTATGTGTATTGAGACGATTTTCCTTTCTCACTGTGTCTAACAGAAGACGTCAGGCTGTTTACTTGTCCTTTTGCTGAAACTGGTCTGGGGAAACAAAAGCGGAATTTGGTGTAGTTTTTACCTTTGTTTTAATATCTGCGTTGGCAAAATTTGCCATACTTATAGTTTTAGAAGAATAATATTTATGTACATAGCTCAGTATGTGTGGTTTCTGCCGAGATGTCGCAGGATATGTATTTGTGAATAAACTGCAAAACAGTGGCATCACTGTCATGACTAAATTTAGGAGCATCGTTATCCACAAAAACATGTGGATGTGTGGTGCTCCTCTGGATTGATATTCTTTTCTCCAAAAGAAGTGTTGCACTTCTCTGAGGGGAGGGATACTTTTATTACAGATGAAGTGCAGCATGGCAATAAAGCGGTGGTGAAAGTATCTTGATACATTTACGGGGTCTAGAGAACAGAATTCTCCTGGTGTTTTTATGTCTATTCCTTCTTTATTTTGGTTTGCTATGCATAGGAAGTTGTGCAAGTCAACCCATGCATATTCTGCACAACTTAAAGTAACAAACCATGTGGGTAGGCCGAGGTTCCTTAGCATACAACGTACATCAGTGTGACTTCGGAACCGGTATTCTTTTATACCACACATGCTTGCCAAGAGATTTTGTGATACTTGGCTGCAAAACTTCATCTTAGTCTTTTACCTTTTGAAGAAGTTGGGTAGCAGACATGTTTAAAAAATTAGAGCCTGTTTTTAGTGTGGGTGCAACTCCGTAACATAGAGTTGCTAATTCACTTTCAAACAGGAGATGGAATATGTATTCTACATTTCGTCTGAATCTGGGGTCTTCAGAATACATTCGTAAAGAGCAATATTCTGATGCTGTTATTTTTGCGTGGATCTTTCATCATATCTTCCTCCTTTTCCTGTAGGAAAGAGTAGAGGAAAGGAACGTGCTTCTAAACTTTTCTCCCATATGCTGATTGGAGATCCTTTGGCTTGACGTATTTGATATGTTTCTAGTGCATTGTCTATGGTGTATTTGGAGTGCAGTGGGTGAATTGTATAGTGATCCAAAATACTTGCTGCAGTAATAGGATCTACACGTTCAAATTGGCCAGTTGGTGATGAATCCTGAATAATTTGGGTGGTTTCTCTTACGCTCTCTTCAATGTTTATATCTTTGTACTAATCATTGTTTTCTTTTCCGATATTGCAGGAGTTTTCTAACTTTGTTTAAGCCTACTAGTTGTTGCCAAATTTCTTAGTCTTTTGTTGGTACACCATTAACTAGGATAATCAGAAATGTATCTATTGGCCGTTGCACTCCTAGGGTTTCTACATTTTCATTAAGATCTAATGGCAAATATACTGTCATGGCCACTGGTCAAGGGCCATTACCTTTATGCCGTACAGGGTCCAAAAGGACCCAGTCCTGGCGCCTTCGGCGCCAGGCTCATTTGAAAGTGTGCTCTGCGCACAGTGTGCCTAAGGCACGTGCATCCAGGCCGGGCGTGGCCATACAAAAGCATTGGAAGCACGTGCAGAAGTCTGAGGGAGTGGTAAGGTGGGGCTTAAGGGGAGTGGCTGGGTCCAGGCTATATAAACCAGCCCCACCCGCATGCTGGCGCTTCACATTAGGTTGCTGTGTGCGGCGTAACGCTTACCGCTCTCTACAGCTTCTTACCTGTTTCCAGCTCTGCAGGCTTCTCTTCAGTCTCTGGAACTCCATCTTCAGCGTGCACCTACCTGAGTCCAGCCACGCCATTTGTATTTGTATTTTAATGAATTTATATAGCCCTTTACTCCAAAGTGCTTTACATGAGAACAAATAAACATACAACAAGCATAAGATGACAATTGAACCACAACCTGAAAACAGTATAAAGAACAACTTTCAATATTGCAGCAGTGAGGAGGGTGTGGGAGGGGAGAGGTGTGCAAGGGAGTGGTAGGTGTTAGAGGAAGTAAGAACGGGGAAAGAGGGAATGCAGGAATGTGAGGGAAGAAGAGAGGAGAAGGTGAGACTAGAATCGAGCAGGGGGAAGGAGAGGGTAAGGAAGAGGAGGAGTAAGAGGTGAGGGTAAAGGGGAAGAGAGGAGGAAAGGAACGTGGGGTGTTAGGGAGGTGAGTGGAGAGGTAAGATTTTAGAGAAGAGCGAAAGGAAGGGTAGGAGGGAGAAGAGCAGATGTGAAGGGGGAGGCGGGAATGGAGCAATGAGTTGGAAGTAGTGGAAGCGGGAGGGGGCACAGGGTGAAGGAGGAGGAGAGAGTAGGAAAAGATTAGCAGAGCGGAGAGGAGGAGAAGGGGTGTAGAAGGAAAGAAGAGAGGAGAGGTACCGGCGAGCAAGACCATTGAGGGACTTGAAAATAAGACAGAGGAACTTGAACTTGAGTTGGGAGTGAAAAGAGAGCCAACCTAGAGAGGTGAGCGAGGAGGAGATGGATTCAAGAGGTGAAAGAAGGCATAGGGAGCGGATGGCAGAGTGGTAGATGGCTTGAAGAGGGGAGAGATGAGCCCCTTCGAGCCATCGCTCGAAGTGCAGCTAATCTTATCTCCACTCTACAGCTACAGTGCTCATTTTACCTGAGTTCAGCCACGCCATCGCTCGAAGCGTAGCTAACCTGATCTCCACTCTGCAGCTACAGTGCGCATCTTACCTGAGTTCAGCCACGCCATCGCTCAAAGCACTGCTTACCTGATTCCAACTCTGCAGCTTCTACGCGCATCTTACCTGTCTCTGAAAATCCAACGCCTGCAGTGCCTCGCATCCTTACCTGTTCTGACTGCCCGACAGCACGGGAGGCATCTTCCGGCTCAGCATCCTCACGGATCCATCCATCTGGCAGCCGACAGGTCCTCAGATAACTGCTCCCCATCAAGCACCGTCAACCCGAACCTGCAAGGGAGACCTTGCACACCATCTGGAAACCCAACTTACCTTCTAGTGGGGTCTTCCAAAATCCCCTCTGGCACCGTTTGAACTCGCTTCCATCACCGTGACTCTGCTTGACCATCTTCACATCTATAGGGGAGAGAAAGGACATTACAACATTACGGACAATAATCATTGGGGAAAAGTCAATACAAAAGGACACAGACAATAATCACTGCTACAAAAACTTACCTTCAAGGTGCATTGGGCCACCATGCACACAGACCCGTGATGCAACTTGGTCCAGCAACGACGCCCCTGCTGAGAGAAAGCAGGACGGAGAGCTCATCCTTACAAAAGAACAGGTGAGATCATATGGGAAAACGCGTGCTCATCTCAATCTGGAACTAAGGGTTTGAGGGGGATCGCAATTCAACCGCAGCATTTTCATTGCCTCTTACCTTCTCCCAAGGGTATTGCCAGCAACCAGAGCAGTCCACACTATCGCAGCTGGGGGTGAAGCTTGAACCAGAGGAGTCCAGTCCAGGGAGGGCTCCAACCGTGCCCCAAAGCCCCTGCACAGACCCAGTGAGGGTAACATATACTACTTTTCCACGAATGCCTTTTAATAATTAAGAAGGAGGCCATTTTGGCTGTTTTGGGTTGAAGGCCTATTATAGCTTGAAATGGATTTGCTGTTTTGAGTATAATGCTCTCATACAAATTAAGCTGTTGGAGAGTTTATGGAAGTGGGAATATTTCTAAGTTATTAGTGATGGGATTTGGTTATTATCAAGCTTTG
Organism: Ambystoma mexicanum; assembly: GCF_040938575.1. Taxonomy (NCBI): domain Eukaryota; kingdom Metazoa; phylum Chordata; class Amphibia; order Caudata; family Ambystomatidae; genus Ambystoma; species Ambystoma mexicanum. The sequence continues at coordinate 21,997,603 of NC_090923.1, read as the reverse complement.
TATTGCAGTATGTTCAAAGTATTGAGGGTCACTTCATATCATATCATATCACTTAATTTGTATTTATTTTCTGTTATAAGATGTAAAGCTAATTGGAACCATTGGGAATCCTCAGTCTCCTCTATTTTGTAAGTCATATCTAAAATGTATGTGCTCTTTTTATAATAAGTTCCGTCACAACACAAACATGCTTGTTTTGGTACTTTAGCAGATGTGCTTTTAAACATTGCCATTTCTTTTGTATGTGTTTGTTAGAAGATTAGTGTTTGTAAGGCTTTCACACATTTTTTCTAAAGTTAATGAATTTTCTAAGCCACCTTCACTCCCAAAATATTTCCTTTGGATGTGTTCTATTTGTTGAATGAGTTCTTTGGCTGTGCCATGTAGGAGAATGATATTAAAATGTTGCAGTGTAAAGCAGAGGTTTTTACATAGTACAGTCTCTGCAGAAGATTCTGTATAGTGGAATGGAGAGTTCCTAACATTTTGAGGTGGTTCAAGGTGCTTTTACAAGCAGTTCCTGAAATTCAGGCTAATGAATGTCTTCGCAGTCCAGTGTATTTGCACACTGGACAGGAATCCATGCTTTGTAAAGTTTCTATTCTAATTTTGTCTTTCCCTTTCACATAGTGTCGTAAAGATTGGAACGATTTTTGGCGTGCCTTACACATTGAACTGCATTGCCATTTGTAGACGGGACCAATTGGTTGGGTGAAAGGAACAGTTGATTTAAAGTATGTTGAGGATGTGCTGTCGATAATGGTGTTTTCTACCATTTCATACCTTCGGCCATTACTATGCGTGGCAATTGGGTTTTTCTTTTCTTGTTTATAAGCCTCTTCATTGAAATATGGCTCTGTGCTGCTTGTGTGAATTCATTCACGTTCGCAGAAGTTTGAAAAGGTATCTACGTTTACATTGCACATGTTTATGAGTACTGTTTGTAATTTACTGATTCATTTTGTTAGTGGTTTCATCCTGTTTAAAATTAATATAAGCAATTTAATTTTCTTTTCAGTAGAATTGTGCTGTCAGGATTAGGATTAATCTTCTGCTCTAATATGTAAGGGCAGGGTGTGACTTCTAAGCTGTTTTCATAAGATTGTGAAGTACTCTATGGTGGAACATTTTTGTGTAAAATTATTTTTTGGGAATCCTTCACTGTGGCTATGTGTACATTGTTAGATATAGTGGTAGGGTCATTAGCAGTTTTCTTCTTTATACATTTGTTTTTGTTTTTATTTTTTCGAAGAGGGGCCCTAGATTTTTTAGTGGTTGCTGGTCTAGTTTTGTTGACTGATTGTGTTATCAGATTTGTTTGAATATTTGCTATACATTCTGCTAGAGATGGATTAGTATTTGGCATGTTTTTATTTTTATCTGCTCTATTCTTTCTTTGTTTTCTATAGAGCTGCTTTTTAGTAGGCATTCTGTTCTGTCTGTTGGAAAGAAAAGGAAAGTGTGGGTTTGAAAGTTGTGGAATATATATATATGCATGTAGTGTGAATGAGAGTGTGTATATGATGGCAGACATACATATAGAGCTGTCTGATTGTGTAATGGGTTGATAGCTGCGGTTGGGAATGTTGTAAGAGTAGCTGTGTGTGTAGATGCATGAAGGGCTTAGGTTAGTGTGTAAGAGGCTGATAGTGCGAATGAATAAGTGAGGACATTACGATGTTTTCAGGATAATAGTGGGTGTTATAATAATGGGGTTTAGGTGAGAATAGAAAGAGCGTACATGTTGAGGTGTAGTGAGCAACAGCCAAATAATTGCTGTTGATTTAAAAGGAATGTTGAAGGCTACTATGTGGCTAAACTATGCTGTACGTGTAACAGAAAGAATACTACTACAGTAATGCACTTACTTTGTAGGATGTGAAGAGTAGTTTTCTTCAGGTTGTTGTCTTCCTAGTGGTTGTTGTTCACTGCAATTGTGAAAGAAGAAAATTAGTGGCTGTATATGGTAATGGTGAAGTCATTTTAGTACAGGAAGACAATATTGATGAATGTAGGAGGAGTTGTTGGAAAGAAGACTTAATAAAATCAGGCCTCATTATGAGGATGGTGGTAACCGTGCCGGTGCTGCTGATGTGTTGCCACCAGATTCCTAATAATTTTTTGGCACCTAGCTTCCCGGTGCCAGCAGGATATTGCAGGTCCTGTTGGCCTGGAAAGTCAGGTGCTGGAAAATGTTAGTCCCTACTCCTGTGGCGTCCCATAGGACTCTACGGGGATGGGGACACAGGAGCACTGGCTCTGTTGGCAATGGGGCTGTTGGTCCCAATATAAGTATGCCTAACGAGGCTGTAGCAAGAAAGTTTTTATAGAATGCAAAATGGAAAATGCTGAGTGTTTTAAAAGCTGTCCTTTTTGGGAGGCTGTACATGAAAGTTGCAAAATGGTTCTGTGGATTTATAGCAGCACTTTGTGTAACATTGTCATAAAAAAAAGAAGTGGAGATGGAAGAAATGTGTACAACAACATTAAAGTGGCACTAGTGTGAAAGTTTACTATGTTGTCAGTGCCTACATACTTGCCAATGTGACGCATTCCAATGTGTAGTTGCTCATTAAATGATGGTTCTTTTGTTTGTATTGTGGCAGCTGTGGTTGCACATTTTGCATTAGAAAAGGTGCACTCCAAGTCCCAGAATGCAGAGAAAAATGTAGGCGCCAATAGCACATACATATAAGAAAGGGGAATCTTAGCAAGCATGCATGTGCGTTCAAGTTAATACAATTGCACACACTGAGTGTTATTTCAAAATGTTGCACACATCATTCCAGTTTTCTTTCATTTATTTTTTTAGAAATGACACACAATACTGTTGTAAATGTATACATGCATTTATTAGTTGTACTTGGAATGCTTGGAATGGTGTTAAATAAATATTTTTAAACGCATTGCATTTTCCCATTTTTCTTCCATTTAGTTGCCATGCTTTAGCAACAGCTATATAAACAATTGGTCAGGGCGATCTCAGTCAAATCCTGAGACTCTGAGACAGAACCAGTGTCTCAGAGTCTCAAGTATGGGTTATTCTTATGGTGCATTCATATAGGAGAATGCATATCTTACACGCTGTGCCATTGTGAATACGGCAGAACAGATATTCAAGAGGTTGGGCCATTTAGATCCATGTCTAAGTCAAGAAAACATTGTCCATGCCCCTTTTGAGTCATACACAGCCTTACAGGCTCGATTATATACACACCGTTCCTAAAGTTATTTAATCACTCATGGGTGTCGCTTTAAACATTAGCCACTCCGTTCCAGGAAACATGGCCGATAGCAGTCCCGAGTCTTACAGAGGTTAAGGTAACACAGGCGTTGTCAATGTGAGTGATCTCACACATAGGTAAAACTCTGGGTATTAAGCATGTTATAAATAACCTATCATATCATAGGGGAAACAGACATTCCTGATGCATTTTACTGACAATCTACAATGCCACACGTAGTTCTCCCACCACAGATTAAATAATATTAAATTATATTTCCAGCATCCCTTAATCCACGAGGCCCCGTTTGGTTTTTAGTATGCATTTGGGACGCCTCACGACGTTGACCAACACGACAAGAAATATAAAATCAGTGTTTGAAATTAGATTCAGAAACACACTGCCTGATATGCAACAATAGATGAAGTCAAGAGCAGAGAGTTCCTACTGCTCTCCATTACACTAGGACTGTTTTGTCTATGGTTGTCCGCACCGCTTGCGCCCAGAGGGAACTAGTTACCATAGTAACAGGGAAACAATAAATTGGCTTTCCGTCCTCGGTGCTGTGACACTGCGCACCCTCTACGAGTCAGAACAGAGGTGGGATAGCCCAGAGAGCACAGAAGAGGGTTATGTATATCATTTTTCATGGATCGGCAATAATCTGCCGTTCCTCTACACCGCTCTCAGATGACACAAATGAAGCTCTATCTCGTGTACTCCGTTGGTCGCCGCACAGTTGTGAGGCTTGGATGCAGTTGCAGAGGCCGTTGCTAAATGACCTGCGTGCACACAAAGAGGCCATTTCCTTTCCTCTGCGCATACAGGGTAAGAGCCTTTCCTTTCCTATGTAGCTCATATTGATTATTTCACTATATAGAGATTTAGACCACAGCAACCTTTCCTTTTTTTGTGCTTCCATTTACAGGTGCATATCATTTAGGCTGCATGAAGAGACTTATACGTGGACCATGCCTTTAATGGGTAAGGTCCCCTTACCTTTTATCCTTCGTGGTGAGAGACATCAGTCACTATGAGTGACTTACCACATGTATTTATCCACAGCCGTGCCATACACCAGTGCTTCAACTTTGACAGCGTTGCAGATTGGCTTTTCAGCTACCCATTGAGCTTTTTTGTATCGCTGCCTGACAACAGAACACTTACAGAATTTGTTTTCATTAATTGTAGATACATACCACGGGTGGTGCGGAACCTACAGCACAATTCACGTCCTGTTGAAGGCCATTAGATTGGAGCTATTCAAAATGCTATTGGCTGAAACACTATTGTGTCAACTCTCGTTTGTCTTTTCAAGCCAATGTGGCAGAAAACACATCATGTTTAACTCTTTATTGTTGGTTCCGTAACCCTGTTAAAAACATATGTTAAGAATCACCAGACAATGAAAACATTTATGAATTGTAATAATTGTACGTTTCTTTGTTATGAATGTGTAAGTTTTGCCACATGTTCTCATGGTATGTCTCTCGGATGAACCCGTTGTTCATAAAATACCAAGTTTTTGTGGGAACTAAACTACTGAATGGTCAGTGTTTATCCATTTTTGTTCTGTCCGGGATCGCCCTGACCAATTGTTTATAATTATTTTGTAGGACCTGGACTGGTCAGGGAATAGCCATGTGCACCCTCTTCTTTATGCATGCTTTGCCAACATACTTGCAGTGTTCATTTTCACTTTGGATTGTGAGAGTTCTAGTGTAACTCTGTTAGTAGGAGATGTTAGGCAGATCCTGTGCAGTGCCCTTAGGGACCACTACACACAATTAAGACCACATGTGGCAATACAAGTTTCACCTTTGGTACAAGCCTGTACTACTATGTCAGAGTGGTAGCAGTAGCGGAGCAGCCAGGCTTATCTCAAGAGTATAAGAGCAGTAGCAGAGATTACACAAAGGGACCCCAATTCCTGTGACTCAAGCAAACACTGACCAAGGTTTCAGGTAGAAAAATATAAGTACATTTATTTTTAAACCATTCGTTATAAACACAACACTTCTATTAAACTTCAATAAAAACCACACGTTAAATATACTACTACTAACCAATTCACTTTGTACAGTAAGTCTCAAGGTAAGTACCCTGGGTTTGAATGAACCGGTGTTAGGCACAAAACACGTTACCGCGAACACAATTGCGATCACTTTTTGACAGTTCGGTCTACTAACTAAACGTGTATCCGGGACATGAAGTGCTACCGGGGCAAAAACACACTTAGCACCTGAGATACCCAGAGGGAGTTGGAGGCAAAAATCACAGGCAATATTTTGGTTAGGCAGGCATAATCAAGAAACACTCAGAGACAGGAGGTCAAAAGTCAAAGGGCCGGAGCCAGGGTCGACAGACACCAGGGCCAGTTGCCGAAGATCACACAGTCAGACAGTTCACGAATCAAGGTAGCCAAAAGTACTTCGATATTGTCAATGTTCGAAAGCAAAAGTTATAAGAAGGAGGGAAGACAAGGGCAAGCCTTGGAAATGAAGAAAAAGGGATTCACCCAGTTTCCTCAACAGAACACAGTACCTTGTTCCAATGGTGCAGCTGGTGCCCTGGTAATTGTTCCTGTTGGTTTCCCGCAGTCCCATGATTCCTGGAGCTTCGTTGTGAAGGAAGACGTCTGAAGGGGTTCTGCACCACACAGGGATGAAGCCGGCAGCAGTGACAAGGAATAAAAGGTGTGCTCCTTAAAAACAGGAGAGGCTCTTCAGGTGGCTATCCGGACCACTACAGCAGTGTGCAGCGATTTCGACCACGGAAGAGGAGTCTCTGGCTGTAGAAGATGAGCTGGTTCTCCCCACCAAGCTCAAGGGAAGAAGACTCCAGACTGGATCTTCTCTGAGTCGTTGAAGGGCAGATAGCTCAGGACTGCAGCAGGGCTTCACTGGGACGGGGTAGTTGCAGCAGCCGTCGTTCTCTCCGCTTCTCTTCGGTTCCTATTAGTTCCAGTGGCGACTCTCTGATTTCTAGCCCAAGAGACCTGCCTTAAACCCCCATTCACGCAGCCTGGCTGTCAATCACCCAGCAGGGGGGTTTTCCAGCCCGGACAACTACCCTGGCCAATCATGACAAAGTGCTACGTGGGATTCCTAGGATACCCTGCGCAGGGGATGACTACACACCTCCCTCACATTCAGCCCACCTAGACACCCAAGCGCCTTGAGGAGAGCTTCTGAGCAGAAGCCAGCCAAAAGACAGTGAACAAAGAAGGCGACCCTAGTTTGCTGCACAAAGTAAAATGCAAGAAGGACTTTAACAAAAAGAAATGGCGAATAAACGCAACCGGAGCCAAAAGAAAGACGATTTGGTCAAGCAGGTTTATGTTCGAGGCTAATATAAAATAACCAAGAACAGTACCACATTCATCTAATATAGTCGCGGTAGAAAAGTTAGGGTAGATACCACTGCCACCAGCCAAGTCTAAATGTTAAAAAGAGCGAAACAGTGCTCTTGGAGGTACAGATAAAAAGGCATACGAGTTAAGCCTTTCCAGTAATCCACGGAAGATGGGGTGTACTGGATCTGTGGTAGATTGACTAAGTAAAGTTAATGGTAACTTTACCCTTTTCTGGGGGACAGTAGTCGCCTCAGAAATGGAGTTGAGGGAAGTCTCAAAGACAACCCTTTGCCACGGCACTGAAGGTGCTGTGTGACACACAAAAAGAAGGGGGCTACTGAAGTTGTGTACTCCAGAGTCCACAATCACAAAAACAGGTAGAAACACATAGCAAAACACAGGTAAGAGTGGGGGGAAAAAGCTCTCACTCTTACCAAGTGGAAAAAAATAAACTCCAGAAGTCCAGCAAAGCTGCTGGGAGACTCACTAGGTGAGGGAAATTAGCCATAAATGAGAATTCTCCCTAACAGGAGAAGTGGTATTAAAAGTGACAGAATGAAAGGAAAAAATAACACTTGGTAGGTTATAATGGGTCATATTGGCCAGTATGCATGTACTGTCAGTATATTTAACTTTCACCCACGATCTGTCTTTTAAACATGCTGAAGAAATGTTTTGCATGTGATTTCCTTTTCCTTCACAAAAAAGACACTGACAGTGGTGCTGGAATTGTAAATATGTGTTTTTACACTGTGATGAACAAGCTCATTAAAAGAAAGCCTAATAACCAGCCAGCATTCTAAGTGACTGCCACTTGATGTCAGGAGATGGGTCAAAATAGAGCATGATTACTGATTAGGTTAATAAAGGATAAGTGGCAGGAATCCTGTTTATATGCATTTGTACAGGAGTTGGAAATATAATTTTACAAATATGAGCATACCTGTACTTTGTCTTGATAGATGCAGATGTAGTTGAATCTGCAAATAGAAGTCTTGGAGATGTTTATAGTAGTTTCTGATGCAGGTGCTTTTGAGTAACAGGAGACATGTACTCTGAGAGCTCAACAGTAAATCTAAAGGGCCTCATCACGAGTTGGGCTGTATTCCTGGCTGTAATAGCCCTAGCATCGACCGGCCCGGTGGTATTACCACCGGATCACGGTTGGGCCTTAACGGTAAATCCCCATTCCTGATTGGGTCCTTTGGATCCAATGGGGAATTTTTGGTGCTAATACTGCGGGCTAATACAGCCGGCTGTACTATCGCCAAAAAAAGGGATTTTTACCTCCAGAAAAAGCTGGAATTAAAACAGACGATTTAGCGCTCAACTCGTGATAGGGCCGGCCCTTAAATGCAGTGTTAATACCATTACCACCGCATTTAAGGGCTACAGACCAACTCATGATGAGGCCCAACGTGTTCAACTAAGATAAGTGTCAGGGATAAGGTTTGGGGTAGGAGACAGCGCTTCCTGTACCCAAAAAGACGTTAAATATGGAAAAAACTACATTTCGCAGCATGCCTTGAGAGTGTGTAGTGTGAAGGTTTCCCGCGGCCCTCCAGCTGGGATTAATTAGGAACTGCTTAAAGTTCACCGCCGCCCGTGCCTCAGTGCAGGTAATTACAGTTTATCCGCACGGGCGGCAGCTGAGGACGCGAGCAGATGAAACCACGCTGGGACGCCGAAGGACTGTGAAGCTTCTCCCCGGGCCGCGGCAGTGAATATTTGCAGGAGAGAACAGGAGCTGGGCCTCGGCAGTGAATCAGCTTTACTTTTTGTGATGGGCAACTGATTTCAGGGTCCAGATATCCTTGTGAGGCATCCGGACCACCAGTTAAGTGCATTTCTTCATTGGCTTGTTTATGAAATCTGTGTTCTTTTGACTGCTTATCTGCTTTTTACCTTTCTGAGAGGGTTAGAGGAATCACGCCACTAAGCAACAAACTGATTAACATTATTCCTAAACCCAATATGCAATTTCCAGGAGAGAATCATCTCTAGTTCATTTGATTTATGAAAAATTACCAAGTGTCCCACAGCAAGAGGGCACGTGTTCGGTGTAGTTGTTGTGACTCATTGTTTGTCGCTTCACTGTGACACGTGGGCCATGAGTCTTGTCTCTTCATGCAAGGGATGTCCCTTTGTTTGTGCCATTTCGCCTGTTTACCAGTGTCAAGTGGAATATTCCACCGTTTGCTTCAGTATTATGTCATGTCTGAGTATTTAACCCCATGTTCTTTGTCTGGAAAGTGATGTCTTATATGACCAGTGCTAAGAATATGCTATGCTAGATACTCAATGTTTTTCTATCATTGTATGCAGGAGGTTATTTTCAGGTATTAGGAGGACAGGTTAGGGGTTCAGGAGTAGAGTACAGGTATAGGCGTTTTGACCCATATTGTAGTAATTGTCATGTGCTTGCTTGTTATGTTTTCCCTTTCTTCCCTTTGTCATTCCACCCCCTTTACCTAACTCCTTCTTTCCCCATTGGCTGCCGCGTGGCTTCCTGTGTTATTCACTATCAGGCGCCCTTGCCAAACATGGTGGGAGGGTCGATCTATTCAGCTTCTGTGGTTCGGGAGAGGGGGTCGAGCACCCTTTCCTCCCTTTGTGAGTTTGACAGAATTACCTGCCCCGATTTCGGGGTAATTGAACCACCCAGGCCAAATGGATACGAATCTTCCCTCTTTAGCGGACGTGCTAAAAGCACTGCAAGACATTCAAGTGGAGTTAGTGCAGGCAAAACAAGAATCAAGTACGTTGAAAGCCCAGGTACAGGGTTTGGTACACAAAGAACCCCTTTGGATGGGGCTGGAACCTCTACAGGGGACACACTGGTGGAGTCCCATCTACAGTGATTGTGCAGCACCCTAGTAGTGTGCCTTTAGCGGCACCAGAAAGGTTCGCAGGAGATCCCAGGAAATATATGACCTTTTTAGCACAGTGCCGTTTGCATTTTATGTGTAAACCTACAGCCTTTGAGACTATACAGGCTCGAACAGCATTCGTTATTTCATATTTAACCGGAGATGCGGCCGCTTGGACCATTCATTTGGTGCAAAAAGATGATCCTCTACTGTATAATTGGGATGGTTTCCTGGGGGAATTTGGAATTCTGTTTGATCGCCGGTAAGTTTCTCTGGCTCAAGACAAAGAATTGTCAGCTTTAAGACAAGGAACTCGTGATTTGGTTTCATATGTTACTCAATTCAACAGGTTAGTGATTGAAACAGATTGGCCTGAGAATAAATAAACTGTGTTATTTTACCAAGGACTAAAGGAAGAATTGAAGGACGCTATTGCTCAGGTAGAACCTCAACCTAATACATTCACGGCTATGATTGATTTAGCATTAAGGTTGGATCATCGTATAAGTGAGCGCAAGGGAGATAAGAAAAGACCAGAAGTGTTGCCTTTTGCTAGATTGGATCGTGGTAAGGGAAATAGGAATACTGAAGGAGAACCTATGCAGATTGGTGGAGTGAGAGGGCCCTTGTCTACAGCAGAAAAGGAACAATGCAAGGCTAATAACTTGTGCCTATACTGTGGGCAACCAGGACATTATATTAGGACTTGTCCGAATACTCCAAAGAAAGGAGCAGGCGGGGACAGAAACAAGGTTGAGGCGGGAAAAGGATTGGGCCGACATTAGGGGGAACTCAGGTGACAGGCCCAGAAAAGACTAGGTGCCCCACATGGATAGCTAATACAATAGGGAAGAGAAATTCACATTTGTACATTCTGGTGACTTTCATTTTTGCTTGTACGAAACAAATAGTGTCTGCAATGGTGGACTCTGGAGCCACTGGTAACTCCATTGACATTGGATTGGCCAAAAGGTTAAGTTTACTGTTAAGGGAGAAAGCACAGGTGGAGGGGGTGCAATCGGTGGATGGTTCACACTTGGTTTCGGGGCCCATTTGTCAACAGACTCAGCCCATTCACATGAGGTGTGGGTCCGGACATATTGAGGAAATTGTATTTGATTTGATAGCAGCTCCTCAGTTTGGACTCATTTTGGGTATGCCTTGGTTAATTCAACACAATCCCAGAATTGATTGGGTTACACGGGAGGTGGTCTTTGCAGGGTTGGAATGTGAGGATCATATGGAAGAGGAGATGAGTCTAGCATTATTTCTGGCAGAGCAAGATGCAGAACCTCAGATGGTGGGAGCAATGGCGGTGAGCATTCCAAACCAGTATCAAGATTTGTCTAAGGTCTTTGACAAAGGGGGAGCTGACAGGTTACCGCCTCACAGATCCTATGATTGCATGATTGATTTGGAACCAGGGGCTAAGTTACCTTGTAGTAGAATCTACTCTTTGACGGAAACAGAAAACCAGCATTTACGAGAATACCTGGAGGATATGTTGAGTAAGGGTTTTATTAGACATTCAACTTCACCTGTGTCGTCACCCTTATTCTTTGTCCCTAAGAAGGAGGGCACTCTTAGGACATGTATTGATTATCGGGCTCTGAATGAGGTGACAATGAAGAACAGGTACCCCTTGCCGTTGATTTCAGTATTATTGGATCAAGTTAAGACGGCACTAGTTTACACCAAACTAGATTTGAGGGGAGCCTATCATTTGATTCGTGTAAAAAAGGGGGATGAGTGGAAAACGGCTTTCAGGACGAAGTTTGGTTTGTTCGAATACTTGGTCATGCCTTTTGGATTATGCAACACTCCTGCAGCCTTTCAATACTTTATGCAGGAGGTGTTGAGTTAGTTCCTAGATGTGTTTGTTATAGTATATATTGATGACATTTTGATTTATTCATCTACTAAAGAACAACATATAGGTCATGTAAGAGCTGTGTTGAAGACATTACAAGATTATCAGTTGTATGTAAAACTATAAAAATGTGCTTTTCATACCACACAAGTGGAATTCCTTGGTTTTATTTTGACTCCCTCTGGTATTGTGATGGACAAGAAAAAAGTGCAAGCAGTTACTGAATGGCCAATGCCTCAATGCATCAAGGATATTCAGTCCTTTTTGGGTTTTGCTAATTTTTATAGGCGATTTATTCCTAATTTTTCACAAATTGTCACACCCATTACAAAATTATTGAGGAAGGCCACTAGGTTTTGTTGGAACTCTGAGGCAGAAGAAGCTTTTCAAGAGTTAAAGAAAGCATTCAAGTCAGCACCGGTATTGAACACCCAAATCCGGAGAAACCCTTCCAAGTAGAAACTGATGCTTCCAATTTGGCGGTTGGGGCAGTGTTGTCTCAAAAGGATGAGGGAGGTGTGTGGCATCCAGTAGCTTTCTACTCTCGGAAGCTTACGAGCTGTGAACAAAATTATTCTATTACTGACAAGGAGCTATTGGCCATTAGAGCAGCATTTTTGGAATGGCGCCATTATTTGCTGGGGGCCAAACATCAGGTTACTGTGGTCACTGATCATAAGAACTTACAGTATTTTAAGACAGCTCATACATTGAGTCCCAGGCAATTACGGTGGTCACAATACTTTAATGAGTTTAATTTTTTGGTTACTTTTAGACCATGAAAAAAAATGGAAAAGCTGACGCTTTATCTAGGCTGCAAAATCTTGAAAGCAGTATGACAGAAGGTAAAACTATCATTCCTGTGGAAAAGGTAGTGGGAGCTGTAATGACTCAATTACTGAGACAGGTGAAACAAGAAATGAAAAGAACGGAAAAGGTGAAATGGGGAATGGAGAATCCATTAGAAACTTTTCGCAATGGTCTTCCCTATTATGCAGGAAAGTTGTATTTACCAACGCCTGCTTTGCAAAGGAAAGCGATGCATTGGTGTCATGATTCCCCTTTGGCAGGACTCTGGAAGTAAAAAGGCACAAGGTATGCTGGAGAAGTATCTTTGGTGGCCAGGATTAAGGCAGGACGCTATTAAATATATTCAAGAGTGTGAAACATGTGTACGAAGTTAAACAGATCATACCAAAAAAGCAGGGTTGCTCCAGCCCCTACCAACTCCGGAAAAGGTCTGGACACATATATCCATGGATTTCATTACTGATTTGCCTCCTGATGATCAGTATGATACAATTTGGGTGGTGGTGGATTATCTCTCGAAACAAGCCAATTTTGTACCATGTAAAGGTATTCCAGGAGCAGGGGATTCGGCAAAGTTGTTTTTGCAACATGTGGTCAGGTTACATGGTCTACCTCAGAGTATTGTATCCAACAGAGGTCCTCAATTCACCTCCAAATTTTGGCGAGCTTTCTGTCAGATGTTGGGAATTGACTGTGCTTTGTCCGCCAGTTATCACCCACAAACAGATGGACAAACAGAGAGAGTCAATCAGACGCTGGAACAATGTTTACGCTGTTACTTAAATGATGGCCGAGAATCTTGGGTACAATCCTTATGTTTGGCTGAGTTCACGTATAACAATATAGAACACGCATCATTGGGTATGGTTCTGAATGAATGTTTTTATGGTGAAGTACAGAATATGTTACCCGAGCATTTACCGGATATGGAGACTATTCCTATGCTTCAGGAAAGAAAACAGTTACTTCTCAACATTAGACAGAAGGCACGAGTCAATTTAGAACTGGCTAAAGAACAGTATAAAAAACACGCAGACAGGAGAAGGAGAGAGGCTCCTCAGTACACGGTGGGAGATAAGGTATGGCTGTCTACTCACAATTTGCCATTGAAAGAACCTTGTAAATTTGCCCCCAAGTTTATTGGACCATATGAAGTGTTGAAATGTATATCTAAGGTGGCGGTTAAATTGAGATTGCCTCAAACATTGAAGATACATCCAGTGTTCCATGTGCCTTTGCTTAAACCAGCAGCTCCGGGGCCACGAGTGCAGAGACCTCCAGCACTTATTATGGATTGGCAGACGGAATATGAGGTGAAAAAGATACTGGACTCAAGATGAATACAGAATCAATTGTGGTACCTCTTTCAATGGGTAGGGTATGGACCAGAGGATTGTTCATGGGAACCGGCTAGCGCGGTTCATGCACCTTGGTTTGTGCGCCAGTTTCATTTGCATCACCCGGAGAAAGCAAGACTTAGAAAGGGCCCTGAGAGAGGAGGTACTGTCAGGGATAAGGTTTGGGGTAGGGGACGGCGCTTCCTGTACCCAAAAAGACGTTAAATATGGAAAAAACTACATTTCGCAGCATGCCTTGAGAGTGTGTAGTTCGAAGGTTTCCCACGGCCCTCCAGCTGGGATTAATTAGGAACTTCTTAAAGTTCGCCGTCGCCCATGCCTCAGTGCAGGTAATTACAGTTTATCCGCACGGGCGGCAGCTGAGGACGCAAGCAGATGGTACCACGCTGGGACGAGGAAGCACTGTGAAGCTCCTCCCCGGGATGCAGCGGTGAATATTTGCAGGAGAGAGCAGGAGCTGGGCCTCGGCGGTCAATCAGCTTTACTTTTTGTGATGGGCAACTGACTTCAGGGTCCGATGTCCTTGTGAGGCATCCGGACCGCCAGTAAAGTGCATTTCTTCATTGGCTTGTTTCTGAAATCTGTGTTCTTTTGACTGCTTATCTGCTTTTTACCTTTCTGAGAGGGTTAGAGGTATCACACCACTAAGCAACAAACTGATTAACATTATTCTCCAGGAGAGAATTATCTCTAGTTCATTTGATTTATGAAACATTACTAAGTGTCCCTCAGCAAGAGGGCACGTGTTCGGTGTAGTTGTTGTAACTCATTGTTTGTCGCTTCACTGTGACCCGTGGGCCATGAGTCTTGTCTCTTCATGCAAGGGATATCCATTTGTTTGTGCCATTTCGCCTGTTTGCCAGTGTCAAGTATTATGCCATGTCTGAGTATTTAACCCCATGTTCTTTGTCTGGAAAGTGATGTCTTATATGACCAGTGCTAAGAATATGCTATGCTAGGTACTCAATGTTTTTCTAAAATTGTATGCAGGAGGTTATTTTCAGGTATTAGGAGGACAGGTTAGGGGTTCAGGAGTAGAGTACAGGTATAGGAGTTTTGACCCATATTGTAGTAATTGTCATGTGCTTGCGTGTTATGTTTTCCCTTTCTTCCCTTTGTCATTCCACCCCCTTTCCCTAACTCCTTCTTCCCCCATTGGCTGCCACGTGGCTTCCTGTGTTATTCACTATCAGGCGCCTGTGCCAACCACGGTGGGAGGGTCGATCTATTTGGCTTCTGTGGTTCGGGATAGGGGGTCGAGTGCCCTATCCTCCCTTTGTGAGTTGGACAATGACAGTGTTGGATGTTGAGTTTGTGGATGTCATTGGTGGATTGGTGTGTGACTGCTTGAAAGTAGCCAATGAGGGAGTGCTACAAAGATTAAAGTGGAAAGGGAAGAAGGGCCGCTCTGTGTTAAGGGGTCCGCGGACAGTGCAGATGTCCGCAGACAGTGCATGCCATATCCTGGTCTTTTAAGGATGGCTGGCATGAAAAGGTGATTGTGTGGATTAGCCAATGAGGTGTTCTGGTTGTGATTATTAGGAAGAGAGGGTAGCAATTCTTGTCATTGCTGTGTGTAGGGAAGATGGCTGTGGTTGTTGTTTTGAGAAAGCTTACTGTGTGGATGGTGGGAGATTCATGGATGCTGAATCTGAAAAGGTACACAGAAATGTGTGGCATTTCTGCTTACATTGGATTGGAGGGCGTGGAGGTTTCTTGGTATGGTGTGCCTGGCCAAAACTGGGAGAGTTTAATTGCATATTGCAAAACATATCTCATTTTCAATGTCCAGATTTCATTGTGGTACATTGTGAAGGACTAGTATGGGCTACATCAGTGCAGTAACTTTGCAGATTGCATTGAAACATATGCTGCAAGCACTAATGGAACTATTTCCACGTAGAAAGATAATAATTTCACACATACCTCCTATGGCAGTATGGAGATGCACCAATGTGTTTTGTCCCCAACAAGAAGCAGGAAGGCGCCTTGAAAAAAAGGGGTATGTTCATTTTTTAATGGTGTTGGGATGACATATTTTCCAAATTAGAACATTGTGCTAGATGGGGGACGTAATTGTTTGAGTGATGGCATGACTTTCACTGAGTTTGGTAATGAAATCTTTCTCTAAAACATTAAAAATTCACTCAGAAAGTTCCTGTGAAAATGATGTTGAGTGCATGTGAAAAGCGTTCTAATTAGTTTTAGGAAATAAAACCTAAAAAGCCCCTAACATTGGCATGTGTCTTTGCATCATGTTACATTAGATTGTAACTACCAAATTTGTATTTTTTTTAACAATACAATTACCTGCTAATCACAGCAGGTTACATGGCTTTTTTTCTGACACTTCCACACAGGTATCCCCTATGGAAAATTATTTATTAGCAATGTCGCTGGCCCGCGGCCGAGAAGAGGAGCGTATACCTCATACATTCGTTTCACGGATGCTTTCATGAATGCTTTCTGATTAATCTTACCAAGCTGGGCATTGACCCAAGGACCACATATTTGATGACATAGGTAAATGCTAGAGGACTTTGACACTGGGAAACTTTTTACTGGACATATAGCTTTGATTTGATATGGGCTTTCTTAAATACCATGAATGGATGACAGTGACAGATCTATTTCTTTATTTCCCTCCCTTTATTACTTACCACAGGCTTAAAGTACGACATTCGTCGCACTATTCTAGTGATCCCATCTTATCAGGACCATTTATTCTTCGCATTTTGACGATTTGAGAATGTTGTATAATTTATAGCTGAGAAAGTCTCAGTCACATTCCTTACATTATATTGTTTAGGGGTACATTGGTCAGTTGATTTCCCTCACACATGGAGGGTGGGTTAATTCTAGATTGTCTTCATGGACTTATCTTTCAGAATTATTGTACACGGGTACATCCCATTTGGTCGTATTTGCTGATAAATTTGTCACCCTACCGTGATCATCCCAAGATTGAAACAGGGTTGATACGGTAGGTATTATTCGCCTTTGGACTATAATACGCCATATGAATGATCATGGAGGTGCTATAAGCATCCACGGATCATTAATTGCTTTGCTCTACTCACTTTACACTTCAGGTGGAAAGGGTAAGAGTTGAAGTGTCTTGACCACTCCTCAGTATAGTGAGGAGCCACAATGAATGATTGAAAGTATTACCATTACTAGCCCAACGGGTGATATTACCATGCTACTTGAGACAATTCATGTTGCTCTTTGTTCACACATGTTATCACAAAGGAGTGTTACCACTTTTTTCTAACATAAGGATAATAGGATGCACATTCTATTTTCCGTTGTTTACACCACTGCAATGGTTGTGTACTGATCCTTTGAACCAATGTCACAATTACTCATGCTTTTGAAGATAATACAATACCACATCAGGGAATGTACTTAATATGTGAATACTCATTTCCTTCATGCTTGTAAATATATTATTTCATATTTTAATTTCAATTTGTTATCTTTCTGTGTGTCTTCCGCAATACCCCAACCTACCAAACGGATTCATGGTATGTTCTTTACCTTTTTATCACTTCAAAATTGGTCATCTTATTTTCATTAATGGCACGCTATGGCAATAATATATTTTGTTTTGTTTTTTGCTTGCATACTGATGGAATGATTTATACATTGAAATGTTAATATGTAGTAATATTTGCTTTGTGAACGGTACAGCTTTGATAACGGCCACAAGGTCTAAACACGTGTTGGCTGTCCGAACCAAGAATAAAATTATATTCAGAAATTCTATTCAAATATGGACATTTTTATGTTGAATAATATCCAACCAGAGCATGGCTTACCTTTTCAGATTTATCTTCAGATTCACTATGTTTTAAACGTTAGATGGGTAGGTTTATGTGAAAATGTGTACGCCGCCAGTCTTTATATCATTTTATTTCTTTAGAGTGGTCACAGCGCACAGTCACTTTCTCAAACGTTTCCCAATTCAAGACTGATTTTTTCTCACATTGCCCAGAGACAGATATGGATGCGCTCGAGTTCATTTGGTCCACAAATGGAGAAAGCGAGGTGCAATGTCAACAAGGCTGTGTGTGCATTTTTGGGAGATGTTGGCATGATGTCTTTCCATAATTAAAATATTAAATTTGACACTGCCAACATTTTCCCCAGAGATGGAGTACATCTTACTGATGCGGGAAATCAGATTTTTCTGCAAAATATTCAAAATACTTTGAAGCACTTTTTGAAAATATATAAAACATTTTTCAGTAGGTTCAAAAATAATACAGGGAAACACCAGGAAAACAAAATGCCAACTTTATTGCAGGTTTAAATAATAGTTCAGTTTAGTAGAATGTTCTTTAGTTTAATTTAAAACATGATAGAAAATATAAAAACTAAAAACACAGAAAAGGTTATTTTCAGAGCCACCACTTTCCCACACAAAAGAGTTAAATGTTTTTGATTCCACCACCGAACACATTTTTCTGGAGTCTGCAGACTACTGCGCTGTCCCCAGACTCCACACCACAGCCTGCATAGGGACCTGTAACATGTTTTGTTACTTATATTTTTCAACTGTTAAAGGTGTCTCCTAAAGGAATTACTGTTTTTAGTTTTTTGTGATTTACATATTTTTTTGGCTTTTTTTCTGCAAGAGAGACAAGGGAGGGGAGGGAAGGGCGGTAAGGGGCTCCAACCACAGGGATGAAGGGGCAGATGGAGAGAGGAAGATGTTGGATGGGCCTTAATCAGGTAGGGGACAGTGTTTCTCATGCTCCTTGACAGCGGCCTCGAAAGCACTCCGAAACTGCTCCCCGCTACAGAGCAGTTTGTCATAGTACATATACAGCACTGTCACCCTCGATAGGTAAGGGTCGATGGTGTTATGTATGGCCTCTGTGAGGCTTCTGCTGGTATCCTCTGCCCCACTGGAGTGTCCCTTGTGGTGGCAGGAGCAGATGATGAGGATGAGCTAGTGGCCGTCAGCCTACTCATCCCTTCGAAAGGTGCGACTTTCGCACTGCTCCCTTGTGATTGGACTTGAGATGGCGCTGCACAGAGGTGGTTCCACAGGAGTACAGACCTGGTTTTCCGTGAGTGAGTACAACCTTGCAATCAGTGCATTGAACCTTGTCTGCCCGAGCCTTTGTTACACCCATAACGGTGGTAAAGAGCTGCCACACCCAGGACTCACAACGGGAGCTGGAGAGAGGGACTTCCAGTACCTCATCTTCATCTTCCTCTTCATCCTCTTCTGTATCACCACACCTGTTCCCCTCTCCAGGCCCTCCAGATTGTGGTGGTGGTGGTGGGGGAGCAGCAGTGGCCATAGCAGATGACATTGTAGTCTCCAACAAGCACAGAAAAACCAGCACATGCTCTCTCCTGGACAGCCAGATTGAGAATCAGGAGCAGCAATGAGTGGGTCCCTTCAGAGGGGATATCCGTGGACGGCGTGACTGTCTGCGGACTATCAAGCCAGAAATGGCACTTAAGTTCTAAAAGGTTGTTAGACCAACCTAGACACGGTTTAAGAGCTCTGCAATGGTAAAGTTTCAGCTTGAAACACCCTTGATTGGCCAAAAATGAAGTTGTGATCTGTCCGGGAGTATGGACACTCTCCGCGAACTCTTCCGTTGCACCGCACAGATGCAGTCACATGATGACGTCCGGGGACATGGCGGCTGTCCTATGTATACCTACTGGGTGGGAGATGATGTACACATGTGTGCAAGTGTCTGCAGGACAGGGGCGGATTCCCTGAACTAATTAAAAGTGTGACACATGTGAGCGGACATGTCCGGACAGGCACGGTGGTCCGGGGGCATAGTGAGATGAGGTGCGCATGCGTGCCAGTATCCGCAGGACCTTGGGCGTAGTCCCCAAACTAATTAAAAATGCAACACGTGCGAGCGGACATGTCCGGACAGGCGCAGTGTCCGTGGGCATAGTGAGATGAGGTGCGCATGCTGCAGGACAGGGGCGGAGTCCCCGAATTGATTAAAAGTGCAACACGTGCGCGCAGACATGTCCGGAAAGGCGCTGTGTCCGGGGGAACATTGAGATGAAGTGGGAATGCGTGCCAGTGTCCACAGGACAGGGGCAGAGTCCCCAAAATCATTAAAAGTGCTCCACAATAGAGCAGACATGCCTGGTCAGGTGCAGTGTCTGGGGGCACCTCCATTTTGGTCGCGGACACACCGGACATTCGAACAGTCCGGAGACTCAAAATTGGGGTTTTAAAAAGAATTGGCAGCAGGACTGTACACAAACAAATTTATTGAATATAAAAACATACATTCACTTAGCAAAGAGATGAGGAATCGGAATGGGAAACATAAATGGGAGAATTGGGATTTTGTATTCAATGTTCATGAGAGGAGGAAGGGATTGAGGTTTCATCATAGCGTCTTTCATTTAGGGAATTTGATGGGGATGATTGGTTGGGACAAGCTGAATGGGTACAGGTGCAAGCCAGGCAGGGATATAGAACATTTTCCTCCACATGATTTTTCACAAATGTCATCAACTGCATAAAATTATTATTTAGTTCCTCCATTTTTGATGATAACTTCATCAGTTCAGTATGTACATTTAGAGTTAGGGGCTGTCTGTGCCCACCTTCAGGTTCACTCAAAAGTAATTTGGGCCTGGTTTCCTCATTCCCACTACGTACTGTTAAAAGGAAAAGCATGTCATAGTGATATTTGAACAAATTGCATCATTTTTTTTGTTTTAAAAATGTATACCATTACAGCTGTTTTCTTCATTCATTTCGTCAATGAGAAAATGTTCCTCCAACCATTCCAGTGTGCTTGCCATTTCTGTCAAAAGAAAACAATAGTGCTATTTCTTATAAGTTATGCATACATAACAAATGGTAATGATTCAGAAAGAAATACAGTGTACTTACTATTTTCTAAGAGGTTCTTATCGAATAATTGCCAGGTGCTTGCCAGTGGGTAAGCAGGGTTGCAATGATGTGATACTGTCAGGTGTACAGTTAAGCTTTGTCCTTGGTGCACTCCATTATATTGTGCACCCCATAAAAACATACTTGTGGTTTTTGAAGTACAGATTTCCTATAACTATTTATTTTTGTATGTAGTACATATATCTCTTATTGTTTCATGTATATGTCTTTGTCCGTTGCAGGATACAACTTTGTGAGGTAACCCCGATGCTTTTGTTCAGTTTGAATGCTGTCCGAAGTCTGCGGACATGCGTGTGGTCCCCAGACTCCACAACTATCACAAAGTGGGAAGAGGGGGGTCAGTATGATGTATGGAACATGTAGAATAATTAAGGGTATCCTGTTAAAAACCCATGAAAATCAGTGAAAAAACTGTTAAAGAGACGTTATGGTTAAGTTGCACTAATAAAAACCTAATTCAGTGGAAAAACTTTGTCAAAGAGATATTATGGTTACAAGTAAAATTGAAAAACCCCAGAAATTCGCCAGTTACGGTAAGGTAAGCAACAATAACTCGCGCCACCACCGTGCCATGCTAAGACTAACACCCAGGACATCAAAGATGACATCACAATTTTCAAGTCCTTACAAGGGGTTGTGTTTATTATGTTGGTAACAAGGTGTTAGGGGTAATTGGGAGACCTATCACAAACTACTTAATGTATTAAAGAATGTACTTATCTAAACAAAATATTATATTACGGTGTTGTTGTAAATACAGGAACCTAATCATACATACACATAAGAAATGGCTACAGCATACAGTGTAGAAATAGAATGTTTTTATTCTGGTAATTGTGCCTTGTAAAATAATGAAAGCCATCCTTGTAGAGTTTTGAGTAATGTTAAGCATGAAATGCATAGCTAATAAGTCAAGGCTTACTACATACTTGTGTTACTACAAACAATGCATATAAAGACCCAAAACACATACAAATTAGAGGCACATACAGGGAAACTACAGTATAGAAGACAGAAACAACATCAATAGAAAATGTCCATAACATTACAGTTTATCATCAAGTACACAAAATAATTGTGTGTTTACGGCCTGCCTATTGGCCCATATCTGTGCACCATGAGCTGACACTGAACACTAAGGAAAGTACTTTTACAATATACAAGAAGGTTAACGTCTACATATATAGCAATGTTTCAATTTAAAACCGTCCGGCTTAGATATGTCAGTGAACAAAACAAGTGTCCCAGATTTCTGATGTCATCAATGAAAATTGTGATACCATCTTTGATGTCCTGGGTGTTAGTATTAGCAGTACATGGTGGTGGTGCGAGTTATGGTTGCTTAGCTTACCATACCATAATGTAGCATTCTAGAATAGTGCTGATTTTTTTTCATAATATTTTTCCATTTTCTTAACAGTTTTCTCGTATTTATTGAGAGTTACTAAGGAAGTAGCGCACACAAAGAAATTTGTCAGATTGCTAGAAACTAGAATGAAGGATATAAATGTGTAGACGGAGACGACTCCACCACCGATAACTGTACCCAGAATAAATGATACCATAGCATCAGTGAATGAAAATACTGTCAAATGAAAGATGTCGGATAAAGTACAAAGATCTGGGTGGAAGGATAATAGAGGAGGTCATCTTTTTGCACGTAGAGAGGAAGTAGTCCCAGTAGGAATAGTCCTGGGAGATGTTTTAGATGCGACAGTGTTAACCACTGGGCAGAGGATCCAGAATGTCCTGCTCTGAAAATCATTTGTCGCATATGCAAGGGAAAGGGCACCTTACAAGATGTTGTAAAACCAAAAGGACATCCCCAAATTGGATTGGGAGTGATCACAGCGATGAAGAAGGAGAGGAATCTATGATTGTAGATGAAGATGAAGAGGAGATTGACAGCCCAAAGGCCCCGATATTTATAGACGATATGCAAGTATCTATGATGATCGATTCAGGTGCCA
Organism: Ambystoma mexicanum; assembly: GCF_040938575.1. Classification (NCBI taxonomy): domain Eukaryota; kingdom Metazoa; phylum Chordata; class Amphibia; order Caudata; family Ambystomatidae; genus Ambystoma; species Ambystoma mexicanum. The sequence continues at coordinate 21,975,227 of NC_090923.1, read as the reverse complement.
AATATACTTTGCTGCCACAGAACGAGTGGAATACATTGAAACATGAATTTCTCAATGAAGTAGACATTAATCCCAGAGTTCGTGGAGGAGTGAAGATTGAATTTGTTGGATGTTTCTGGGGCAGGCTAAAATTCAAAGACAGAGAAGCTAAGGGAAAAATATATGTGACAAAAAAAGGAAGTAACCCATTGTTGAGCTGGACACATGAGCGTAAACTCAAAGTGAAATTAGATACCAATGCAGAAGAGTCAGTACTCTCCATAGGAAATATCCACATGGATGAGAATCTGATGAAGGACATTTTTCGCAATGAGATTGGTTGTCTACGCGGGTTTGTGCATACAATTAAAATGAACTATCAACCTGTAGCATAGAAATTACGCAGCATCCCTCTGTCGATGAGAGATGAAATGAAGGTGGAGTTAAAGAAGTTGGAAAATCAAGGCATTGCAGAAAGTATAGATGCAAGCGAGTGGGTGTCGCCTCTTGTTGTACTCAAGAAGAAAACGGAAAAACTCTGAATCTGTGCGGACATGAGGGAACTCAATAAATGTATAATCCCGGAGAGACATCGACTCCCCAATATACAAGAAATCATATCTACACTAGGTACAGCAAAATTCTTTTTGACCTTGGATCTGGCATCAGCGTACCATCAAGACAGATTACATGATGAATCAAAATGGCTAACAGCCTTCATTATTCCAGAGGGATTATTCCAGTACAAAAGGATGCAATTTAGATTAATCTCCGCCTCTTCTGTTTTTCAGAAAGTCATGCATAGAATGTTCAACGGATATGAAGGGATCCTGTGTTTTCAGGATGACATATTGATTTATGCAGATAATTTAAAACTTCACAACGAATGACTGGGTTATGTATTCCAGAAACTGCATTCGACAGGAATATCGCTGAGTAAGGAAAAATGCAAGATCAACAGACAGGAAATAGAGTACTTGGGTCAAGTCATTTCTGCTGATGTTATACATCCCAAGAGACAACTTACAGATGCAATAGAAAATATGCCCAGACCAACTTCACAAGAGGAGGTTTGCACCTTTTTAGGTATGGCAGAGTATTACTCAAAGTTCATCCGTGATTTTGCCAAACATACAGTGTCATTACGTGAATTTACTAAGGGGAAGAGTGTTTTGTATGGAACGAGGAATGTGAAGAATAATTTAAGTTACTCAAATCAGCATTAGAAAAAGCTCCTGCACTAAAGAATTTCAGGAACGACAGGAAAACAGTAATAACAACAGATGCCAGCAATATAGGTCTGGCCTCAGTGGTTACTCAAGAGGAGGATGGAAGAGAATTTCTTATAGTGTTTGCTTCCATGCTATTGAAAAGAGTAGCGAAAGCATTCCCCACTATTGAGAAAGAGGCATTAGCAAATAAAGGGGTGGCAGACAAATTCAAAAATGTAATCTGGGGAATGGATTTTGAATTTCGCACCGACCATAAACCCCTGGTCGAGATCATCATGTCAAAGGGTTTAGACAGAGTGTCTGGACGCATCAGGAGATGGGTAACTCAGTTGCAATAATACAATTGTACGATAAAGTATGTACCAGGTGCAAAAATTGTTGCAGCTGACTGTTTGTGTAGACTCACGAACGTGATAGAGTCTAATAACGAAAAAAACGACTCAGAAGTAGTTTTTAACATAACTTCAGTACCAGTGCCACAGAAGAAATGGGAGGAAGCAATGAAACAGGACAATGCCCTCAACAAACTTAAAAAAATATTGGAAGAAAATCGATACCCTAAGGAAGAGACATTTCGCAGACTTAGATCTGTTGTCATATTGGAATGTTATAGGTGAATTAAGTTCCCCAAGATTATCAACTTGTCTCACAGGTTCAGTCTTTCAAAAGTTCAACACAAATCTAGGTCCAATTGACCCTCTTTCTGGTTTATTTCAAAAAGTTCTTTTATGGTGGATTTGGGTTCTCATAGTTCAGGGCTCACTGGTCCAGGTGCAGTTATCAGACCACCGGTCACAGGTCGCGATACCAGGATCCCCAGGCTCCTCAGCCCACAGGGGTCCTTTTAGACCTGTTCCAATGTGCCGAATGACCTTCACTAAAATGCTCTTTTGTTGGCTTCTTGGCTTTACATACAAGTTCACACTTTTCTGGCTTCTCCTGGTTAGTCTTTTGGCTCTGCCAAAAGGTGTCACACCTCTTGTCAGTCTTTGGCCTTACCATACTGCATTTACTCTGAAAGATCACTTTGTAGTGGTGGTGCCCACCTTTCTATGGCACTCTTTAACATACTCTTTCACACTTGCACTCTTTCGTATAGGTAACTTTCATATGGACATTTTACTTTTTGGCTGTATCTTGCTTTGCCCATAGAAAGTGTCCTTCATTTCACATCATCACAAGCTTAATTAACATGGCTTCATTCAGTTCACTATTCACAAAGCATTCATTAAGCTCAATTTCAAGTGTTTCTTCCATTTGGTATTCAATATGCACTTGGTATATTTAATACCAACTTTCCATTCAGTTTAGAATTCAAGATATATTCATTTTGTTCAACTTTAGTTTTCTGTTCAGTTCGGCACTCTGTATGCATTCACTCAGTTCAAATTAAGCTGTTCGCTCAGTTTGGTAACTTTTACATCACTCGCAGCCCGCTAAGACCCCCCCTGGTCAGCCATTTCCTTTCCTTGACACTCACTGGTCTCCGGCGTTGCTCGTCAGTGGCTCCTGCTGCTTCTGTCTTCCTCAGCGGTCAGTGAGCCAGGTTTTTCTAGTCCGGCTCGCTGTATCGGGGCTTGCTGTACACATGTCGATGGCTCTGCCACCTCTGAAAGGACGCAAATGGCGTCCCGCTTCCCTGTGTGACACTGCAGCTCCTGCTGCAGCTTCCTCATTATGTAAGCTCCCCCTCTGGGGTGCTGGCCAGCGTCCTGGCTCCTCCACAGGTTCCACCATGGCTGACACCTACAAAAACAGGTCCCCTGCTGGTCTTCTCCCCACAGGCCTCCCTGTTTCTCCTCCCTGCTGTGTTCTCTGACTCTCTCTTTATACACCTGCAACCTCCTAACCGGTTACAGGTACGAATCCTTAATTAGGTTTTTCCGACTACAATAAAGGGGACATGACTGAATTTCACTATACTTTGCAGGCATCTTTCTCGTCTCACTGCCAGAGTGGTCAAATGAAAGTGTAGAGTGTATTCCTCTTAGTCTCCTCTTCTTCGTCCCAGTACTTTTAAAGGTTGAATGGGGAGAAGTGAGGGAAGAGGTCTCACAATAACCCATATAGGTTGGAGAAAGGGTTGTTTGGTCATAATTAGGGAAAGGTGGATACCATGTCTCACTGTTTTATTCTTACCCCTTCTGGTCTTTACCTTTCTTCTAGTGTGTCTAGACTGATACCATTTTTGGGCAATTTCCAGGTCAGTGGGACAGGGATAGCAACACCCCACAACTATCTCTGGGATATAGTGTTCTCCCTGAAATGAAAATGTGTAATAACAACTTTCACCTGAGAACATCTCTTTCTCAGTCCCCAAGAACCCTCCACCCAGGTGGCCCTCGTCCGCTTCTCCATCCTCAGTGTCGGGATCCAAACTGCGTTTGCCTTTCCCTGGCCACCTGAGAAGAGGACCGAAGGGGAATACATGTGTTTATGCCCCCAGGTTTCTCACACTACCCACTCATTTGGTGGGACTGTCACTTTGTTATCCCCACTATCTCCCGGTGTCACTTTGTCGCTCTTAGTCAATTTCACTTGTACATCGTTGTGCTCCTTGCGTTCATCAATCATAGTCCCTATTCTCCTATTTGGTTGCTTCGCACCACTAAGTGTGTCCTCGCTGTTATACGCAGGTGGTGCATAAACAGCATTGGTGTATCCTGCCCCTGCTTTTAATTCTTTCATGGGGTAAATTCCCGGGCCTTCTGTCATAGGGTCTCTGGTTTGAGGAGGGGGAAGAGAAGCCGTGGCCGATTCACCACCCCTCCTACAACATGCTGGCTCAGCATCCACTCTTTCTTGGGTTGGTCATCCTCCCTGCCCTCCAACATTTTCCATAGCTCCAATATAGCTAATCGGTTAATCAATTTTTCCCTTTATATGTGGCATGCAAATACGTGGCCATGTGTTGCAGCACAGATTTGGAAAGACTGCCCACCCGGGGCCATGGCTTCGCTATACTACAGCGGAAGGGACTTGCACAAGTGCTTCAGGGGTGTATCCCCAATAGTGTCATGTCATTTTCTGACTGCCGATATTTACTTAACCTCAACTCAGACTTTTGTACACGTTTCAACAATTTGTCAAATGATATATCACAATTATCATGAATTCTCATTCAAATTCTCCAAAACCACAACAGTTCTCAAGATTTTCCACCAGCCTCTCTGACTCACCAATGCCAACACGAGCATGCTTTGCGCACTGCCCACACTCTATCTTCCGCCCTTCAAGACCATGTCACAATCCTTCCACGTGCTCATCGAGCCCAACCCAAATGGTATAACACTTCTTTTACAATTTCAACATCACCTCGTCAAGTTAGAAACCACAGTTTTCTGCCAGGTTTTTCCCCATTTCCTCTCACCAACACATCTGTGCCTCACCATGGGCCTTCACCTCCACATTAACATGCCATGTCCTATCAACAACCTTTTATATGACATCACAAAACTAAAGCAAAGATGCCAATACTTCGAGTGCACCCTCAAATCCCAAAATACCCCAAGACACAACAACACAACTCAGATACTGCCGTCTTCCTGTTTTTCAAATCACAGGGGAATCCAACAAAATATGTGGTCCTTCTTCTATACCACAGCATATGTATACATCTATAAAGATACATTAAGATAACACCTTCTGCGACCTGAGCAACCTAAACTAGCACCTAGACACTGGGAAACCTCTTCATCCATAAACTAAGCAGACACCTAGAAACAGGGAAACATCATAATTCGTAAACTAAGCTGATACCTAGAAACAGGAAAACCTCATCACCTGTAAACTAAGCTAGCGCCTAGAAACAGGTAAACCTCATAAATAACTAATCCGTAACCTAGCTAAACACCTGGAAACAGGTATACTTCACGAATAACACAAAACTAATCACAAACAATCATTTCCCTCCCAAATAGTTGTTGTATGGCTAAGTCTGTACTTACACTCTGCGGATCCGCTGAAGCCCTCGGTCACTGCCTCTCCCACAATCTGTCACTCTGCCATCTGGTCTGCTTGGTGTCCCATAGGGAGTGAGCAGGAATTTCTCACGGTGGCTCCTAACAACCTCTCAGCGTCCTGCGTGGTTTTCAATCTGCTCCTCACGGGTCATGACACTTCCCTTTGGGCACCCAGCGGGAACAATAGGACAAAGTTTTACTGCGTTGATTGATAATTCAATAACAGGGATTGAGATATGAACAATGCAACATTCTCCACACTCGTGGATCGGGATTGGTTAGTAAGATAATCTATTTACACATTGTATAGGGGGTTAGTGTGATCATTGGATAAAACATAGCTGGTGGCTCCTCCTCTGACCACCTCTAAATGTTGAAATACAAACGTTACAGGTTAGTGTGAGATGATTGGACGGTGCAACAAAGTGGGCACTTAACATCGAAGGTGAATGGGGATTGGGCAAAAGTGTCTTCTCAGCCTTGGAGCTTTGGAAATTTACTAGACCAAATGCAAGTATTCAAGCTGGTGAGAACGGCCCTGAATGTGCTTCATGTTCTCAACAAGTTACTATCTCCAATCTCCTAAATCTTGAGACAGAACATTCGGCTTTGAACCTGGTATTACTTTTGTATCGTCCTGCCTTCGGTTTGATGGGAACATCCACCTCAGTCTGGCTCCAATTAATAGGCTCTATCTTGCAGGGTCGGATCACGTGTGTAGGGAGCACACAATGGATTTCCCCTGCTTGCAATTAGGAGGATTTTCAGGCTGTACTCTCTGTGGATGTCTTATCCCTTCTGCTAACTTGAAACTTTCCTTCTCTCTGTGTTCTTGGCAAGGCTGTGCATGGTGGCTGCACTGGAAGCCCAGTCTGTATGCTTCAGCAGGATCAGTCTGTTAATTTTTCGCTGTATCATTTCAAAAAGCTTTATTATTTCGACAAGCAGAGGCATAAAAGCATAAATCAATATAACATTGTGCAATATATAAAATTAGCCTCATAGCTATTAAAATTGAAATGTGTGTGTCTGTACTATTATTGAGAATTCACTAGCTGCTTCTTTGATCTTATTCTCCATGCCCATTTGAGATATTCACTGGTGGCAAACACTGCTGGGGTACCTGCAGTATTTAATCAAATTGCCATAGCATCCAAAATAGTCCTGCAGCCACGTGATGGGAAAAGTGGCTTTAATAAGTGGTTCCACAGCACAGCATGAAAGAATTATTCAAATCCTCATTCGCATTATTACACAGTCGGTACACGGGCAAGGCATCATTGTGCCATTTGTGTTTCAAGGATGCTGTAGGCAGTATACTGATCCGAATCTTTATGTACAATGACCTTTCAAATTTAGGGTTTACATAATCAAGGTAACCCTCTGAGTTTAGAGCCCTTTGGATAGCGTGCATGCAATGGTTGGGATGCAGAATAACTCTGACATCAAATAATCGAACCAACTCAGAAAGATGGCAAAGGTTTCTGTTTTATTATCAATCATCTAAAACAGGGAGTTACAACAGACATCAACGGACGTTCACTGGAGTCTCTTAGCACATTTCACAAAAAATCACATCTTTATACTAAAAGTTTGTCATACGTGATGTCATACTATGTGGCAAATAAGAAAAACTTACGAAGAGTTGTGAAAGGATCAAGGGGAACATCTAAGTATACTTTCTATAAGGTGTGAGGTTGTGATTGGGTGTCTACTGTCATGTGGACAACTTATGCCTTCCTCTACTGCAAGTCATCTTCAACACTATTAGGTATAAGGTATATCATTGCTCTTAAACTATAAGGCCCTTCATTATATGGCCATCTACAATTGGTTGGCACGCTGGTACCATGTCTGCAACATTTGGTTCACTTAGCAGCATGTAAACTCATACCCAGGTGCCAGGAGGTGGACTTGACTTTACCTCCCCACCCAATTAGCCCAACGTCTCTCATCACCCATGCCTTCTGCCATGAAGACATGATATGATAGGTTATTTATAACGTGCTTAATACCCAGAGTTTTCTAAGTGCGAACCCAGGGATCAAACCTGTGTTTCTCCGTGTCAGCTTGCTTCTAAGGCAAGCACGTTGCCCCTGACCTATCCTCCCGAGAGTGTCTTTGAACTTGGCCTTGTCTCTGGGAATTTAAGGGAGTGCATGCAAGCACTATTGTAGCGCTGGAAATTATTGCCCAACTCTATTTTCATCCTTGGCTCATGTGACAGGAGACCTCGATTTGGACCATTTTGCAGCAGTTCAATGTGTTACTTGAATAAAACTTGCACCGTAAGAAGGAATGATTCAGCTTCTCACGTTTGCCACCTTCAAGAATAAATAACCAGTCTTGGCTGCCTTCAGCCTTGACACCAGGCCAGACAGGTTTGCCATTCAAATCTGCCATCTCAGCTAATTCTTTGCTGCAACACAGTTTTCGGCCTTTCTTCTTCATGGGTCTAGGCTTACTAAATTCATGACACTGATGTCCAGATTCTATACAATGGTGGCTCCGCCTGCAATCTATTCACTACGTATAGCCAGCTTCTATGATTACTTAGTCTACTTGCATTGCTGTGTCTGTACAGTTATTGAACGGCTTACATTTTCTGCAGTGCGTCACACACGTGCAATCTTCTTTTTGCATATGAAAGTTTACTCGATTCTTAACTTCGTCATCAGTTTGTATACGATACATGCATTCTCTTCAGCCAGTATTCCCAGGGCGTCATGCTTGGCTTTCATGACATCACTACCGCCTCTTTTGCTTTCTTTCATATTCCTTCAAGGAGTTCCTCCCTCAGAGTGTCATCTCTTCAGGAATACATTTAATACGGCTTTCTCTGAGGGTTCCTTCTTTCAAAAATTCTCTGTGGTATAGTCACAACTGCTGATGTCAAGCATGGCACAATCTCATGCTCCCAACTTGCCAGGAAAAGGGGGTGGGACTTCCTGCAGAGGCATTCAGCTGCTCCTCTACACTCCCCCCTCTGGTCGATTCATCGACCACATCTCTTCACCAGTTTCCACATCTTGATATTTTCTCTTGAAGAAGTGCTTCTTTGGAGTCCAGATCTTCATTACCCCATTCAGGGTGCCCGCTGATTTGGCATGTTCGTCCACACTCCAGGTCATGTAGCTGCACTGTCCATTCGGATTACAATAGACCCATCATCCCACATATTTATTGTGTTCTTTGGATATAGGAACTTCTAACCATTCAAGTGCTACAATGCTAGCCTCTATGTATTTTCTGACATCTTCATCAGTCAACTCCTTGGGTCTAAACTCTGATTCGACATTGATCATGATCTTCATTCCTACTGCTTTCTTTGCTGTCTTCTTACACTGGGTGATTATTATCTTGATTATACAGAATCCGAATATCACCATGAGCAATAGTGCTCCAAAGAACATGAAGATGTTTGCCATCCACTGCGGAATCCATGAAAATATAGATGCAAACCAGCTGTCATCTATAATGTCCTCTGTCTCGTCTTGCATCTTGGTATGCATGTTCATCAACAACGTTATGGCCTCTGTCAAGGTCCCATTCTCGTCATCGTGAGAAGGTATGAACGTGCAACATGATGACCCGATTTTGCCACAAACTCTGCCTTCCATCGCTGTGATCATATCAAGGAAATATCTGTTATGCAGGATCATCAGTCACATGGCCCTCAGCTATTCCTAGATAGCATTGAATCCCTGCATGGTGGTGTTTATTGACTGCAGAAGCTCCCCTCTGGTAATTTGCAACCATTTAGCATTGGTCATCGTCTGGATCCCAGTCATGAAGATAGTTGTGAATATGGAAGCAGTCTGACTAAACAACCTATGCTCGTGAGGCATGGCCTCAAAGGCTTCTATTACCTTAGCTGATAAGTAATTCTCTCTTCTGGTTCGATTGAGAAATTCAAGCGCTCTTCTCTTTCTCAAATGGGCATCTACCTTGGGAAATTCTCCAATATTCGGGTCACTCTGAGGAATCACTAATACTGAAACATGAATGAGCACAAAGGGGCACGTTCCTCCCCAATCCTTGGGCAGTTTCATGTAGGCTATGGGCCCACAAGCCTTCAACCGTAGTTTTGTAGCCTTTGTTATCTCCCACACGATTTCTTCCTTCTCTTTGGAAGCACAATGTTGCATTTGACAATGAAGTTACCAACATCGGGCCCGATTCATTTTCTACCCATGTCAACAGTTTGGCATGCTTTGCCCATGACTTCAAACATCCATTGTTTACTCTTTGCTCCACTTGCACATATTCTGACTTCAGTAGATGAGCTGCACAGGACATCGGTCCTGCTTCCCTTCCCGTCCATAGACTAAGATTTGAGTTTGTTCCCAATATCCAGGCTATCCAGCTATCTCTGTTATAGCAGGGCATTCCATTCTCTTCAAGTCTCTCATAACTACTTCCTCCTGTCATTCTGCAGGATACACAAGTATCTTGCTCTCAGAAACAGGTTGCTTTTCCATCGGTGAAGTCTTGATATAATCATCCTCAAACGGAAATTACCATTTCGATCCCCATCGCAAAGTAGCACAGCTTCCCTGAAATTGGCCTCTAGTCATACATGCTGTAAGATGAACGAGGCATCTAGCATCGTGTTCTGGAATCTCTCTGCAAATGAAAGTTCATGCTGCATTCATGGAATAGGATATGAGAGCGCAGACGAAGCAACTTTCCTTAGATGTTCTTTCCCCCACATTTTTCATGTGTTGATACCACATGTTATTACCCACGTGTGCTGCATTGTCTAGATAGATATTTATCCCCTCTTTATCTTCCTCTGCACTTCTTATGTCTTCCATACAGAAAACCGTGTAATACTCACAAAACAAATCAAGAACAGTTCTCTCCCTGGGTAAACGTTCGGGGTCTCTGTGTCAGTGGAAGTAACTAAATCAGGAGCAGCTGTAGTAGGGAGATCCATGAAGGCCTCTACCTCTGTAGGAATGTATGATAGAGACTGTGAAAGAGTGTGATTGTGCAGGCAGACATTATGCAGCAAAGCATAAGCAACCTTCTTTTGTGACATTTTGGTATAGGTTTTTTCTCTAGAACTGTGTCAGCTTCCTAATTCCTCATTTGTAATACACTTTATCAAATTACTTTATAATTGTAATTGCAGTATCTGTTCAATGTTCACAATAAGGAGCCTTCTAATCACAGGGCCATTTTTAAGATTCTGTAAAAAAGTGCAAATATCAACGTCTCTTCTGAAAAGAGCAGGATAAGCTTGAAGGATAAATACAAAAACAGCAAGCACAAGCCTATGCACATCACCGTTAGTGAGAATCATAGGGGTTAACGTTTTAGAACAAGTATGCACCAAGAAATGAATCTGGATATTGAGCTTGTTTCCAATTTCTTATCAAGAACTGACGCTTTGGCATGATTGGGATGTTTCAATATAATTCTAAAGTTAATTTTTCAAAATTCCTGAGATTCTCAGCAAGGGTTTGCAGTCCTGCTAAAATATCTATAAGGAGTGTTCGTTTGAATTCTCTGTCCAAATGCAAATTTCTGCATCAACAGCTGATTGCCTTATCATCCTTCTTTGTCATCGATCGAGTCTGCACACAATTAAATTCTTGTCTTGCTTCTGGATTGGCAATGGTCAGGGGGTAGGTTTCCACCTTTATAGACTTTCACATCACCCAAAAGAAGCCCTTGGACTTTCACAGCTGAATGGGTTATATTTTCTACGCAAAAGGGGCTGTGAAAACATGTCTTGTGCCACTTCCGGGGGAAGTTCCTTATTAAAATCAGATCTCCAACATATAGCTTGGGTGCCGATAAAAGTTCATTTGATCCAGTTGTTGAATTGTCTTTCTCTGTGTTCTGAGACTGACCCCCTGGCGCTTGATTTGATCTGAAATGAGAGAGATGCTAGAGGTCATGCATGTCAAACAGTCATTTAATTAATCACCTAACATTTTGGCTACACTCTGGGAATCACTTCTACTCCTGCACCTTCTGCACGGCGCGTGCATGCACCAGGTGGATTGCAGCGGCCCTGTGACTACGTTCGATGTGTCAGCATTTCCATATGGAAGAAATGGAAGTTGCCTTGGAAACTGTCAACCACGGCATACCTCCCATGTCACGTGGGAAGCCGACGTCCTTAGTGGAGTTGCGTCCACGCTGGCTCTGCCTTTGCCAGAAGCATAAATTCACTCTTCTCCTCAATATGGTGCTTCTATTTAGCATTACGGTTGTGACTGCCTTTCCAGACGAACTACCTTTCGTCAAACTCAGAAGCTCATTCCAAACTGACCTCCTGTGTTTCCTGACTCCGGACCGTGTACTGACCTTGAATATGCTCTTCGATTTTGTTACGGCTTGTCATCTCTGGTTATTAGAACTCGGACTGCCCTGACCCTGCCTTTTCTTCTGATTCTGATACTACGCTACCTTACCTGGATTCCGTTCCAGCTCCGGATCTATTCAATCCTGCTATCTGAGTCATACGCGAGCAGCATACCCACTTCGCTTGGTAATGCCTCCTGTGACAGTCTCAGCGTTTCGGGACTCCCGCTCAGAAACTCCTCCTGTGCAATCCCACGACCTCTCCTGAAACCGAGGATGTTCAAACGATCCTGTTTGCTCCAGAAAGCTCAGTAAGAACATTTCCTCACCTCAGGGGCATTCCTTGCTCCACCTTGTACTGCCTATTTCCAAACACAGTTCCTAATCCTACCTTTGCTACTGAATCATCACTTCCTCTTCACGTGCACATTGAACGCTCTGCTGCCAGTGCACCATCCCGGACCCAGTCCATCCCTCGTGCCGCCCGGGGTAGTTTGTCCCATACTAACCTACCTATTTTTTATTTTATCCTGTTGTTGTTTCAGTGGTATTTAAGTTGACTTCCTCCTGATCTGGTGGTAGGAATACTAAGCATTGGGAAAGGGGGGTTGAGTCATTGTCCCATTTTATCCTTAGTAATAATTGTTGGTCCTTATTTCAGGTTCAGACTCTCTGCCATTACCAACTGCCCATTCCCAACTGCCCCCCTTTCCACTTCTCCCCAGTCACGGAGGAGGAAGTAGTTAAGATAATCGCTAGCCTTAAACCATCCAATTGTAACAGTGACTTGTGCCCCGCCTCCGTCATCAAGGACGGAGCAAAAGACCTAGCTCCTCTCATCACCTCACTGATCAATTCTTCCTTCAAGAATTCAGTGGTCCCCAACAACCTCAAAGAAGCGTGGGTCCTCCCCCTTCTCAAAAAACCTAATCTAGACCCTAACATCCCCACGAATTATAGACCTACCACAACGGTCCCTTATCTCCTCATAATATTAGACAGAGTAGCCTACCTCCAAATACAACAACATTTGGAAGAAAATAACGTTCCTAGGCCTGCAACAACCCGGCTTTAAACCTAGGCATGGGACAGAAACCGCCCTCCTGGATCTAAAAATCCAAATGGACAAAGCCAAAGACAAGGGAAATCTGGCCATTTTGCTCCTGTTGGATCTCTCCGCTGCCTTCGATCTGGTTGACCACCAGATCCTTATTCAACACCTCTCTTCTCATTTCTGTCTGACAGGTCGACTAGGGTCTTCGCCCCTTCAGCGGCTGCTGACCCTATCCCAATCCAATGTTGAGTCCCCCAAGGTTCCTGCATCTCTCCCACACTCTACAACATCTTCACTAAGCTTCTCTTCGACCGTCTTGACCCAGGTCCTCATCACAATCACTGGTTGCTATGAAGAAGATGTTGCAAAGCTAAACGAAATCTACCTACAAATTCAAGCCTGGATGGCCACACACAGTCTCTGCCTCAATGAGGATAAAATGGAACTGCTTATCGTTGGATCCCAGGCCTGCCTCAATAAATTGGACTCTAGGTACCAATCTTTCACCATTGATGGCAACATTATAAAAGTTTCCAAAGAGGTCAAAACATTAGGTGTGTATCTCGACTCCACTCTATCGCTGAAAAAACAAATGAATGCCACCATCTCATCTACCACCTACACCAATAAACTTATGAATGCCTGCAGACCTTTTTTATCCTCCTCCAGCCGTCTCACCTTATCTAGAGCGCTGATATTGTCTAAATTAGACAATTGCAACACACTCTTCCTGGGCACCATGCCAAAAAATTTGAACAGACTCCATATTCTACAAAACAACGCCTTAAGATGCGCTCTTAAGGCTCACATCTCCACGGCCAGCAAAGAACTCCACTGGCTCCCCATCCGTGACAGAATTAAGTTAAGAACCCTTGTCATTAAACACAAGTGCCTGTCACTGACTGCCCCACGCTACCTATCGGACAAATTCTCTAGACACAGCACCTCCAGGCCTACTAGAACTCCTTATTTGCACAACTAAAGATCCCCAAATTCAATCTAAAAACAGCAGGAGGCTCCAGTTTACCTGTTCTTGCAGCTCAATGTTGGAATACACTCCCTCTTGCTATCAGATCGGAAGCTTCCTTCTGGCCATTCAGAGCCATGGTGAAATCCTGGCTCTCTGCCTAACACTTTGCTACTTACTTACGCACCATCCTTGTCTCCTCACTCTACCAATTTCTACCGTACGACTTAACCATATTTTGAAACGGACCACCATGTAACCCGGTCCTTCACGCTCTATTGTATTTGCTCCGCTGTCTTCTCCCTCGTTCTATTTCTTCATCCAGTACTCTTCATTTTCTCTCCTCCCATCTAATTCTATTTTCCTCTTGCCTTTGTTCTTCTCTCCCTACTCCTTCCCTTCTTTCATCTTCTTCCCTTCGTCTCTGTATTCTTTGTCCCTTAATTTCTGTGCTTCTTCCTCTTCCCCTTTCTCTTATAACCCTGTTTTCCATCGCTCTCTGTCTATTGTCATACTTTCTTTGCTCTTCTGCCCGTTCTTCTTTTTCTTTTGCTCCTCCTGATACATCTGCCCTCGCCGTTCACTGTTCTTCCTTTGCTGCTTGTCTTCTTTCAATCTCGTCTCTCGTTCTTTATCCCTTCTGTCTTGCTCGTCTTTATCTTCTCTTTGACTAACTTCCTCAATGCTTTTCCCATCTATTTTAAGTAATATCTGTCCACCCGTCCATTTGTTCTGCACGAGTGCTCTCTCGTCAGCTTTATCCTTCTCTCCTTTCAATCTCTTAATTTCTCTTTCTATTTCTGTCAATATATTTGACAGCTCACTCTGTTCTTCTTCATCTTGTATAATCTTACAGATCTCTTCTTTTCTCTTATACTCCTCTGGGCTATCATCACTGATATAAATGGGCGGTTTGTATATTGGATTACTATACCATGTCGCCGCTTTCAACTCCTTTAAAGGATACACCCTTTTTCTTCTGTTCTATCGCCTTTTACTTCAGGTGAGGTAAGGGGAGCTGAGGGCTCAACACCTTCCTCCTTATACTGAATAAACATCCATTCCTCAAGTGGCGGATCCTCTCTCTCTTCCTGGTACATTTTTCAGAGCTCTAGAATAGCTGACCTTTTCTCTAATTTCTTCCCTGTGTACGCAGCATGCACGTATGTGGTCATGGGTTGTAATATCGCTTTTGACAGTGATCCCCCTTGTGGCCACAGCATGAACATTTTATCTGCCATGCCTTTCCCATTCCACAATATACTGTTCGAGCTTGGGCATGGGCTTTGGCAGTGTCTTACATAAGTGCATAAAGGGAGTGTCTCCCATGATGACAAGTCTCAATTGACTATCAATACTTACCAGACTTTATACCTTTGCTTAAATCACCACCTTTTCAAAAACCCTTTTTAAAACAAGAAATATGAGCGCGCAACATCAATCACCTCTGAAACCTCTAATTTCTATACCTTTGGATTGGTACCAACCACTTTGCTCGCTAGGGCAGTCACTATAGCTTCTCAACTATTTTCAATAACTTCACAACTTCTACCATTCTCCAATAGTTTTAGTCAGTAAGACAATAAATAGACAAGTGGACTTTACAGATTATAAAACATTGTGATCACACCTTTTTCTCCCTTGCCTTTCTTAATACCTTGTACAGGGTATGAGACGTCACCTTACACCACTGGTCTTCAAACTTTGTAGGCCGGGGCCCACCCGGAGCAAAATTTGGCCAGGTCCAGACCACCAAAAATGCCAAATGGACAGTATGTATGATAGGTTATTTATAACGCGCTTAATACCCAGAAGTTTCTAAGCGCCGACCCGGGGATCGAACCTGTGTTGCTTCGTGTTGTCTTGCTTCCAAGGCGAGCACATTGTCGTTGAGCTATTCTCCCGGGCTGTCACCACTTTTGCTTGCTGTCACCACACCCTACTCCTAGTATAATCCATGGGCTCCCCACCTGCTCCCATTACAGTCGCTGGGCTCCCTCATCCCACTCCTACCCAGTCCCTGGGCTCTCCCCACTCCATCACACACCATGGGCTTTCCCCACCCTGCTCCCACCACTATCCCATGGTTCCCGCCCATCCTACTCCCACCACAGTCCCTGGGCTCCCCCATCTCGTTACCAACACAGTCTGAGGGCAAGTGGCGGCTGGTGAATTTTTGAAGTTCAGGGGCATAACTATTTCCCCCAACAATGCCTAAGCGACCCAGCGCAGTGAGGGAGCCTGAACCAATCAAGGGGAATTGGGGGGTTTTCCCCCGTGATTTTATTTTTAAATAATGCATTACAATGTTGCATTGTATAGCATACTTTAAAAAAAGAAATGGGTGAATAGCTAAACAGTTCGCAGTTGGTGCTGGAGGTGTAGGGGCAAGCATGACATTTTTTACTGGACATCTATAATTGATGTCCAGTAAAATAAATACCATCCTTGTCCCCTGGGCCCCACTGGGCCTAACACAATCAACACGATTATGTGTATATGCAAGGCATTAGGGTACCAAGGGGGAAAGCATGGTCTTTTTGACTGGACATCTATGATAGAAATCCAGTATAAAAATACCATCCCTGTTCCCTGGGCTCCAAAGCGCCTCAGAAGGCGAGCTGATTTTGGCAGGTGGGTAAGGGGATTGTGCAACAAAGGCATTTTTAAAATGCCTTTGTTGTACAACCCTCCTTTCCCTTCTATCCACCACTTGCCAAAATGAGCTCAACGGACCAAAACAAACTAACACACACACATACATTCATACAGCAATCACTCTATCATTCACACAAGCCTCCATCACCATACGCTCACTCATAACAGAAGTATTCACGCATCCATACACATGTTTAAATAAAAAACATGAACATAA
The DNA here is from genome assembly GCF_040938575.1 of Ambystoma mexicanum. Taxonomy (NCBI): domain Eukaryota; kingdom Metazoa; phylum Chordata; class Amphibia; order Caudata; family Ambystomatidae; genus Ambystoma; species Ambystoma mexicanum. The sequence continues at coordinate 21,958,840 of NC_090923.1, read as the reverse complement.
ATATACCTTCTGCAGGGGCCTGCGCATGAGTGCTGAAACGCCCCGCTCTAAGCTGCTCTGTCCGTATGTGCGAGGATGCTCAGGACATCCCCCTCGCACATACAGACATGCAGTGCCCCAGCCAGCATTTGGAATGAGCTATGCAATGCTGGCAAAGCAAAACACCCCAGCCTTGCATGGCTCAGTGAGCATGTGCGGCTGGGGCACTGAACAGAACTGTCAAAGGGAAATAGTGTTTCTCTTTGACAGTTCAGCTAGCCTAGGAGCACTCCCTCATCTGAAAACAGCAGCTGAGGGAGTGCTCATTGTTTCACTGGGCTGGCTCCTTAGCTCCTCCATAATGGGTGAGGGGCCACTGGGTGGGCGCCCCCTCGCCTTTATGGATGAGCCGCCAGAGTCAAACTGGCCTATAGGGCAATGCATGTATTAAAAATGCAAAATGCTAGTGTGGGCCATTTAAAATGGGCCACCTTTTTGGCCAATGTGGGCCAGTTTGATGAGTTACTTTATGCCGTTAAATTTTGACCATTGAGCAGTTAGTAAATTTGACCATTGCGGCTGAACAAATATTCTTTAATTATCACAATTTACTTACATTTTAACACAAAGCACCCCCTTGGGTACTATTCAAACAGTCTGTGACCAAAGGAATGAATATCCATTTACAACTGCGGGCCACTTTTTCATTGGTGTCTGAGACAGTTTCATGCTTCTGCCAGACCATGTGAGCCGCCCTTGCCACTTCTTCCAATCTAAAAAAAAATAAAAACAACTTTATTTTTTTTAATTTCATGCTGGCCTCTCACAGACCTCCAGGGATATGGCTGCGATCCCCTGTGGGCCCGCACCCCACAGTTTGAATACTGCTGCCTTCCACTAACCTATTTGTGCGTTATATATTTCAGTCTAATCCCATTGGAGTTTGAGACGTCGCCTTCTGAAATTCTCTTGAGTTTAGGACTCTTATCTTTTCGTCACTCACTATTTCCCCGTTACTCAAACATTATCACAATCCCATCCCCTTTTTTTAATTGTTTTATTTGTATATGGTTTACATAAGAAACCTTTACAATTGCATTTAATAGAAAAAGGAAAAAGAATATATATATATATATATATATATATATATATATATATATATATATATATATATATATATATATATATATTAAAAAAAACTTTGTTAAAGGGACGTTATGGTTAAGTTGTGCTACTAAAAACCTATGAAATTCAGTAAAAAAACTTTGTTAAAGGGACGTTATGGTTCCAAGTAAAACCAAAAAAAACCTTAAATTTGTCCCGACATATAGCAGCAATATCTTCAACACTAAAGTAGAACTGTATAAATTGGTGCGGAAATTGAAATTAAAAACTTTCTTTTCAGAAACAGGTAGAGAGGAAATGGAGACACCATCAGGAACAGAGTATGAGGAATTCAAATCAAGAAGTACATTTTGTCCACCAATTAATGTTCCATCAATTGACATTTTTCACAACATGGTGCTTAAAGATCTCAAGAAAATACAGTTTCATCAACCAAGGAGGTACAATCTAAGTAGAGGGGAACTGTCCCTTATCAAAACCCTGTATTTAGATGAAAAGATAACCATTCGACCTGCTGATAAAGGGGGAGCACTAGTTATACAGAATACTGAACATACCAACAAGAGTGCCTTAGACAATTGTCTGATGAGACTACATATCGAAAGCTAACACAAGACCCCACAAAGAGCATTAAGGAAGATCTTGAAAAACTATTAGATACAGCAGTTGAAAATGAATGGTTAAGTCTAAAGACTAGAGACTATTTATGAACACCTTATCCTAAAATGCCACATTTGTATACTCTGCCCAAAATACATAAGCGACTTAACAATCCCCCTGGAAGACCTATTGTAGCGGCCACTGGTGGCTTACTACAACCTTTAGGGATATATAGACTATTTTCTCCAGCCACTGATTCAACAAACATCTACCTATGTAAAGGACACTTCACATTTTTTACAGATATTGGATCAAATCACGCTAACATCTGAAGACATTTTGTTTACTGTAGATGTGACGAGTCTCTATACTAGTATTCCACATGACTTGGGGCAAAGGTCGGTAGAGAAACTTCTGTTGCAAACTGAAACAATTGGAGCAAATAAAGAATTCCTAATGTTACTGTTAGACTTTATTTCTACGCATTCATGTTTTGAGTACAATGGGACATAATACAATCAATTTTCTGGCACCGCCATGGGAGCTACCATGGCACCAGTGTATGCTAATAGCTTTATGTTTGATTTCGAAACTACTCACATCATCAGTAACCCACAATGGAGTAACAAACTGAAGAAGTGGATACGTTACATAGATGACGTTTTTGGAGTATGGTCAGGGAGCAGGGAAGAGCTTGAACTTTTTCTAATATTTTTGAACAACATTGACAGTCAATTGCAGTTCACAATGGAAGTAGGCAATCCTAATGTCCATTATTTGGATGTACAGATCATCATCACAGATTTGAAGATTTCTATGACAGTATACACCAAACCCACAGACAGAAATAATTTGCTTCACAGGATGAGTTTCCACCCACCGAGCATCCTGCGGAATTTACCCTTAGGGCAAATGTTGCGCATTAAAAGAATCGTAAGTGATCCAGTGGAATGTGAAATTGAACTGAATACGTTACATGAGAAACTTAGGGAAAGAGGGTATCCAGATGAGGATCTTCAAAGAGCGAAAGAAAAAACAGACATACGTTACCGAGCACAACTGTTAATTACCAAACAAAAAGTGTAGGGTCCAGGCTTGGTATTTGTCACAAAGTATTCTACACAGGGTAGACAAATTAAGGATAGCATCCTTAAAAGATGGAGTGTGTTACAGAATGACAATAGAACCAAAGAGTTGTTTGTGAATCCTCCTGTTTTCGCATACCAGAAAAGCCATAACCTAAGGAATCTGCTAGTAGACACACATGGGAAACAAAGAGCCAAACAGAGAACGCCGGATAAGCATCAGGGCACCTACCCTTGCATGAGTTGTGGGAATTGCAACAACGTAATGAAAGGACCATTTTTATCCCATCCTCGAACAGGAGAGCAGATCAAGTTGAGAAGTCATGCAACATGCTTGTCGGAGAATGTCATATATGCTATTAAGTGTCCTTGTGCCCAGTATTATGTGGGGGAGACCGCACGCAAAGTACGAGTTCGTATTAATGAACACAAATCATGTATTAGACTCAATAACAGAACATCATCAGTAGCGAGACATTTTCATGATAATGGACACACTGTCGCTCAACTGAAATTTGCAGTTTTGGAAGTGATACCAACCAAAGGCCAAAACATGAACATGAAGAAACTGAGAGCCCAAAAAGAGGCACAATAGATAGAAAAAATGGGGTCTATTGCTCCAGATGGAATGAACGAGGAGTTGGATCTGAGTTGTTTTCTGTGAATTTGTGTCTTAATATGGAATGACATGATAATGTGAAACACATATATTTTGATCTGATGCGTATTAGATGCATATTGAATTTGATTTGCATCTATTTTTCTACTTTAAACCAATTTTGTCAGGTTTTTGAGTTTATTTATTTATTTATTTATCACGTTTCATTTACTTTGAAATTGTTGTTTGATTTTGCCTCTCTAATTTTCACAATGTTATGTTCGTTTTAGTTTTTTTATTACTTTTTTATATTGTCACACTTTTTTTATTTTATTTTTTATTATTATTATCATTTCTATTTTTTTATACTGATCATTACTTTTCCTGGTTATGATTAGGCATAATTTGAAGTAAGTGGTAATGATGGATGTAAGCATCACAGAGGATTTCTGTTCGTGAAAGTATAAGGTTCTATTTAGCGATTCACCATTCCAATATGGTTGCTAAACAGGCGTGAATTGAGCTAGTGAGTAATCCCATTCCAATATGGCCGTTACATATAAAGCAACGGTTGCCCAGGCGACAGGTTGCAGCCACAACATTTTCTCCCAAGATACTGCAGAGTGAGCGTGTGCGAGCGTACAGCTCCGGCGGATAACGGCGATTTTTGATTTCTAGTAAGTAAGCGATTCATATTAGTAATTAAGGCTTTTGAAAGATAGAGTGATTTGTACCTAGTGACACGCGTTCGTTCGTTCGATCTCTATGCAGAGACCGCTGTTGTACGCGTTGGTATCCCGCGGATATGACCGCTGGTGGAAGTGGAAGGCACACAGTCAGACCGGTTCTGGTCTAGTGAAATATAGCGTTGCTACGACTGATGCACGTTTATATTTATGCAACCAGATGCGTGTTTTTCCGAATTAAGTTGGGAGTGTGGACTCGATCTCGTTGCAGAGACCACTGCGGAATAGATATCCCCCCCACAGACGAATCCGCGGGTGACGTGCAAGTCATTTTTTGAACACTCGCATTTTTTGAAGGTTAGTGGATTCGGCGTGGCAAACCTGTCTGAAAGGAAGGTTATGTTATTGTTCTTTTGTTATTTTTCATTATTTGTTTTTTATGTTGTTTCAATCTTGGTAATCTCGACATGATTCATGGAACCTACATCACCAATATGTAAATGGGGTAATGTACTAACGCTATTGTGTTTTACTTTTTTTTTACTTTTGATGATCTGGTCAACATATGTATGAATACATTGATATGTGAATGTTTCATTGATGTTTTGGGAACTGATGATTTTTTTGTTTGATTTTTTCGTTTGATTTTGTGATGCAATGTTAATTATGCTATGATAGTTGAAATTTAATACCTTAGGAAAAGGTGTAATCACAGGCCCCGAGGAAGGGTTTATACCCGAAATGCATAGGCCGCAGATGTGATGAATTCTGTCATGAAAATTTGATTTGAAGAAAACGTATGAAGGTTGATGAATTAAAAAGCATTCGGAAAGAAAGATGCAATTCGAGAATATTCTTTACTATTATTTTTGCATTATACCACTGTATAGTGGATTAAGGGTGTGCAGCCCACACCGCTGGCCACACGGCCAAGGTCTGTTTTTTGCATGTGAGCCGCCCTTGCCATTTCTTACAATCTAAAATAAAATAAAAACAACTTTAAAAAAAAAATGTCATGCTGGCCTCTCACAGAACCCCAGGGATATGGCCGCGATCCTCTGTGGGGCCACTTCCCACAGTTTGAATACCGCTGCCTTCCACGAACCTGTTTGTGCGTTATATATTTCAGTCTAATCCCATTGGAGTTTGAGTCGTCTCCTTCTGACATTCTCTTGAGTTTAGGACTCTTATCTGTTCTTCACACAATATTTCCCGTTACTCAAAAATGATCACAATCCCATCCCCTTTTTTTAATTGTTTTATTTGTATATGGTTTACATAAGAAACCTTTACAATTGCATTTAATAGAAAAAGGAAAATGAAAATATATATTTATATATATATATATATATATATATATATATATATATATATATATATATATATATATATTCAGTAAAAAAAACTTTGTTAAAGAGACGTAGGGACGTTATGGTTAAGTTGTGCTACTAAAAACCTATGAAATTCAGTAAAATAACTTTGTTAAAGGGACGTTATGGTTCCAAGTAAAACCTAAAACAATCTGAAATTCGCAAGTTATGGTAAGCTAAGCAACCATAGCTTGCGCCACCACCGTGCACTGATAAGACTAACACCCAGGACATCAAAGATGACATCACAAATGTCATTGAAGACATCACTGATAACATCACATGTGCATTTACTTTACATGAAAACTCTGTACAAGGGATTCTTATTATAATGTTGACAGAAAAAGTGTCAAGGATAATTGGAATAGATATCTTGAGCTATGTAGTGCATTAGGCCATGCATTGATATAAATAGCATGCTATTATGAAGTTCTTTACACTATACTAAGCTACTCAAGTATAAATATAAGCATTGTGTGCATCATACATCATGGAGGTGCAATATTCATAATCTTACCATGTTGAATAGTGAATTGATAAATGCTTTCTTATTAGAGTTTTGTGTACTGTGCAACATGTAATAAGTAGCTAATAAAACCACTTACTACATAATTCCATTATTACATACAAAACACAAAGACACAACAACACATACAAATATGAGTATATATAGAGAAAGTCAAGTATGCAAAAAAGCAGCAGTAGAAGCAGAAAGTGTTCAGGACGTAACTGATTATCTTTATGCACAGAATGGGTTGCTCTGCTTCAGACCTACTACTTCCCTATGTACAAATATCACATGATGTGACTGCACCCTAAAGAAACTAATGCAAATACAAATATGAGCACATCCAGAGAAAGTACAGTAATAAAAAAACAGCAAAACAATAAGAAAGTGTTGATAACCTTACTGATTGTGTATTTTTCCTATGTATCTGTTTTATATGCTGTGAGTGGACGCTAAGTGAATTATTGTAAGAACATATTTAAAGTATAAGTCTACAAATATAGTATTTTTTGATTTTTTTTGTTCCTAACTATTACTGTCTAAGATATATCACTAAAGGAAAAAACAGCGAGTCAGACATGCGATGTTATCAGTGATGTCATCAATGACATTTGTGAGTCCCTTTAACAAAGCTTTTTTACTGAATTTCATAGGTTTTTAGTAGCACAACTTAACCATAACCTCCCTTTATCAAAGTTTTTTTTTACTGAATATACTTTTTCATAGTGTGAATTTGATAGATGTTTACTAGGATTCTCTTACTTTATATACATGTGACATGAACATACTGAACCCCTAGCTAGTGATTTTGATGTCTGCGGAATGTGCGTGTGTCCGCGGGCGGACGCGGACAACATCAACACTACCCAAACACTCAGGGGGTACCTTAAAATGTTCTATCATGCCATATAAACACTGCACAAGTTCAAAAAGCTGCACATAAACACATTATATGTAATAATAAATAAGAAGTGGAACCTATATATCTAACACATCAACCATCCATTTAAATACCATATGTACTAAAATGGAATATACCAAAACAAAAAAGATATGCCTCCTGCACAGCTAGGAGCAACAGCAGACCTACACAACAGTAAGAACACAATTTACCAGAAACTAGTAAGTAAACTTCATTTTTCTTATATATTTCTAAAGTTTTTGTATTAGGTACACTAAAAGTAATATATTTTTGTTTTTTACACAGAAATTTGCAGTACTTTGGAATGGCTTGAGGAATATTTCCCACGTACCATTCGCAACCAAAATGGAAATGTTCTAGGAACACGTGCAGTGTCTGGGATGTCCGTAATTAAACAAAATGGGGGTGTCCTAAGGACACTATACCTGTCCGTACTGTACGCAAGCAAAATGGAACTGTTCTTAGAAGACGCGCGGTATCCGTGATGTCCATAATTAAACAAAATGGAGGTGTCCTAAAGACAGTATACCTGTCCGTACAGTCTGTAGAACATCTACATACATGCGCACCACACCCATAAGTCCTGCGAACATCGCGCCTGTCCGTAACTGTCCGTCTCACTTGTGTTGTACTTTTAATTTGTTTGAGGACCCGAACACTGTTCGTAGAACACCCATGCGCATGCGCATGACCTTTCCCGTGCATTTGGTGTCCTGTGGACGTGTTCCAAACGTCATCATGTGACCATACCCACGCTGAGCGTGTGTCCTGATTTGCAGTCACTGTCCGGTTCCCGAACATTTTAAAAGAACTTTTTCAGACAATCCAAATTATTTTACAGTAAAAATTCACCATTGCAATGGCCTTGGCTTTTCACATACTGACCAATCCCTTGCTCTGCTCATTCTCATTTGCATGCCTCTCCACCCCAAAACCCCTATATGTAATACGCATTGTCCGCAGACTACCGCCATGTCCGCGGACATATCAAAATCTGAGCATGGTGAATGTAAATTTAAATAGTGTACCCCATTTCCGCTTTGAGGTTGGCACTGAAAAGAGATGTTTTTTTGTTTTTTTTGCAGATGCTTGACAGACACCTGTTATTTTGTATTTTTGGGTTTTTTTTTCTTCTTACTTTACTACTAAAATCTTCACATAACCTTCTCCAAAGCAGCCCTTATATTCCAAAACAGCATAGCATTTCCCAAAAAAAGATAAGGAAATGTCATCTTCTTTACAATAAACAGCATTACTGGAATCAATATTCTCATTATTACAGAAAAACATACCAGCTCTAAGCATGAAAGCACACATGTTAATGTTAATGTTAATGTTAAAGGATATTTGTACCGCGCACTATCACCACCGGAGTGGTCCCCTGGCGCTCTGGCGGCTCTGAAAGAGGGAGGGGGGGTGAGTTAGTGGGAATAAGCTGGAAAAGTGCAAGAGAGCAGTGATGTTCTGATGGCAGCCTCAGCCCGGTGGGTCTGTCGGCTGGGCTTGGGGTGTTTTACGTTTGGTAGTCGTCGTGTGCTGTTGTGCAAGTCTATGTGGTGTTTGTTTTGTTGTTGCAGTGTAGTGAAGTTAGTGCGGATTGCTGCGTTTTAGGCTTGTGGTTGTGTTTGGTTAGAGTTTGAGAAGTGTATGCCGGAGGGATGAAATTGTTAGTGGATTGGTTAGTTGGCATTGCTGTCCTTGCAGTTATGTCTATGTCTGATGTTTGCTATCATTCACTATTCCATCGTTGGAACACATGCCTCGGTTGATTGCGCACCTACCAATGTTTTGCTGAGGACAAAAAACAGAACTATTGTCCCATATTGCCCTAGGTAGTAATCCAGAAAAAATTACTTTGGCATTTGGAAGGATGTTCATTACTGCTTGAACCAAGTGTTCCAAATCTGCCAACAAAGTAGGGGCACTGACATAGCCCAAATGGAAAGCACCATAGTGCAAAACTACCAGATGGTGACTGTTCATCCTACCCATATCTTCACAAACTTGTACAATTCCCTGTACATTGCAATCAGACACAGTGCTCCACACCACCTCCACACTTTTAACATTGAAAATTGTTTGACACATGCCTGCATTGAGCATGCTGCTGTAAAGCATGCACAAACATATCTCCAAGCACCAACACCCTGACTTTCTCCACCTCTCCCATCTTCACTACACACAGTCTCTTTCAACATAAATCCACAACCTCAACATCTGATTGGCTGATCCCTACAGTCCCTTTCCATGCTGAATTTGCTGGAAAAACCCAGATGTGGCACGCCCTATCCGCGGACAGCCGCGGTGTCTGCAAAGCGTGTAACTCTTAGCCAGCCCTTCTACCCTTTCCACATCACTCTCTGTGCCATTCCCTCATTGGATATAGCTAAGCAGTCACACAACCATCCACCAATTACATCCAAGACCTCTACATCTAACTCCATCATCAGAGTTCTGCACTTCAAATGTACTGTTGATCACTCTGAGTACAAGTCTCATATCATCGGAAAGCGCCTACTCAAAAAACTACTGTGCAAGTCTCAAAGATTTCTACTTACAGCTCCATGCATATGCACATGCATAATTACAAAGTGCAGGTATGCATATTTTATTCACAGTACATGTACAACTGTTATGAATACATATAAACAGAGTAATGCCACTAAACCTGTATAACCTATAAAATGAATGTATTGCAATTTTTCCCATCTACTATAATCAACTGTCACTTCCAAACCTGTCTGCTATCTTCAACACAGCTTTAAAAAACCAAGTGAATTTTATACACTTAATATTCTTAATTTGCAAACCATGTTGAACTAACACATTGTAAATAAAATATAAAGGCTGCACATAGTCAAATGAAATGCATGCATACACTATGTTCAGATATCAAACAAGAATACTACTGCAAAAACATAAAAATCAACGTCTAAATTAACATCAGTGCTATAAACATACAGAATTACTAACTTCTTTCTTTTACAATTGCAGTGAAGACCACTCTCCTGAAAGTCAGCAGCATCTGAACTACAAACAACATATCCAAAGAAACCTGCTCATTCCACAAAAAAAAAGAGTAAGTACAATACTGCCTTAATATTCGTACTGTTACTCAAACACACTGTGTGGTTCATTGATGTAATTTGTGCACCAAAAAAACGGAGATTTCTGAACCATTCTGCCCACAAATCCCCATTTATTAAACAGGGATTAGCAGGCAGAATGGCACACAAATAACATAACTCAACCCCTAGAATGTTAGTATTACCAAACAAAGAACTGTTTTAATTTTATACCATTAGATTTACTATTAGTGCTTCTCCTCATCTCTAGCTCACTTTCTACTGTCATCTGAACCGCAGTATAGTAACACACTAATAGAATAGCCTTCCCAACTAATTGTAGCTGCCCAATGTACAATCACACACCACCACATACATCTTTACCATCATACTCAGACACTCATGCACACAACACACATACATTGCAGAACGGCACAACCCATACCCACAAAGCATGTTTCTTTTTTTATCAACAGACCCCAAAGAATGCCTACCAAAAAGCAAGTCCATAGAAAGCAATGCATAAATAGAGCAAATGAAAATAAAAGTGTCCAAAATAAGCATCCATCTCTAGCAGAGTTTGTACAAAAAGTTCGAACAAAACAGCTAATACAGTAATTTAGCGAAACAAAACAAGCTTCCAGTACAGAAACTTTGCCTACTGTATCAAAATGTAAAACAAAATAGAAAATGATTAACAAGAATTCAGCTACCACTACTGCTAAAACAGCTCCTATAAATCTGTAACGCTCACCTGGTATCCACAGGGACGTCACTCAGCCTGTTCTGACCTCTTACGACCTTGAACCCTTCCCTGGAGTCTACTCGACTGGAGAATGGGCCTGAAACACAGTATTGGTAGAGTTTAACTCCCTATTGTCTCTGTGTGCTTGAACCCCTTCTTCCCCGGGGTCCAACCCCTCCCTTTGATCCACAGCTCACCTTATTTTCTTGGAAAGTGTGCTCTCCGTCCTGCTTTCAGCGAAGGGCGCGTTGATTGATGCGGGCTCATTGCTGCCTAGTTCCTTCACTGGCAAGAGTCTGACAGGTAAGTATAATGTGTCTTTTGAACAGTTCTCTAACTTTGTTCCTTTCCTTCCTTAGATGATGGCCGGTGTCCGGGGATGGCAACGTGCTGCTAAGATGAGTAGCGCTGAAGGTGAGTGAGAGCGCGATGCGCGATGCGACCCTTTCATATTTGTATTGAACTGAGTTATTTTTCTGTGTCTTTTAGGTGCCGCAACGTTTTCAGCGTGGATGCCGGTTATGAAGAAGAAATGCGGTGAGTAAGCGCGATGTTTCCACGCTAACCTGGAGTGTCTTTTCCCTCTTGCAGATGGATGAGAAGTTCCGGAGACAGAGTTCCCCCTGAGCGGCTGTGATTCAGGTAAGCGTTTGAAGCTCGTACAGTCTTTAAAAAATAAGCAAAGATTTGCTGAATGCTTACTAATGCCTTTTTTCTGTTCTTTTCCCTTTTCCTTAGGAAGCGGCGTGCCGGGATGGGAATGACACCGCCGAAGATGCCCGCAGAACAGAAGGACCGATGAATGATGGGCAGAAGCCCTGCAAGGTAAGGCTGTTCCTAACGGTGTTCTTGTTCTTGCAGGAGCTGAGCGCAGAAGAAAGATGCAGGCCTACTGGAGACCGATCTGAACACGGTGAGTGTCACTCTGCAGGTGCTGAAAACACAAAGCATGTTTCTCAGCCTGGGCGTGGCTTAAATAGTCTCTGGGTATCCCAGGTGTCTCTGGGCTGAACCACACCCAAAAGACTAGACTGCACATGCAGTTCTGGGAACCGAAATATGTGGGGGCATCCATCTTGTCCCCATCAATGCACTACAAGTCCAATCCCCAATGTTATCCTATGGGAGTGAGTGAGTCTGGTGCCACAAGCGCCAAGTCTGACTCCAAGTTGGTCTTTGGATCGATTGAGATCGTGGCCTGGCTCCAGCCTGACATCTTGGAGGGTTTGGGACATGAGGGGCAGGAATCATGACAGCACTCCCCCCCAAGGCCCCTCTCAAGGTGGCTCTTCTGTCTGGTCCTGGTTTGTTTGGATGGTTTTTATGAAATCGTCTAAGCAAGCGAGGTGCATGGATGTACTCACAAGGCTCCTATGTCGTGTCTTGTGGACCATACCCCTTCCAGTCTACTAGGTAGTGTAATTTGGATCTGACATACTTCTGGCTCCCCGGCGACTACTACTGGCTGCGGTGGTGTTGCTACCTGGGTTCCAGGTTGAACAGGTTTAAGGAGAGACACGTGGAACACAGGATGAATCTGCATGTTTGACGGCAAAGCTAGTCTGACCACCACAGGATTTATCACGGAGGTGGCGGTGAATGGACCCAGGTATCTTAGACAGAAAGTTCGGGTTCCTTTAATGGACACGTGTTTAGACGCCAGCCAGACTTTGTCTCCCACTTGGTAGTTGGGGGGCCTTTGCTCGGGGTTGAACAGTAAACTTCTTTTGGCGATTCTTAGCTTGAAGTAGGTGTTCCTTTGAAAGGTTTGAGAAATGGTCATGTGCAAGGTCTTGACTACTGGCATTTCCAGGGTTGTGGGAACGTCCAACTCAGAAGTACGTGGGTGCCTGCCATACATGGTATAAAATGGTTTCTGCCGGTGCTGGTGTGTAGGGAATTATTATAAGCATATTCAGCTATCCATAATAGATCGCACCAGCTTCCTTCAGCTTGGTGTAACATGCAACGCAGATACTGCTCGAGCGTCTGATTTGTCCTCTCAGTTTGACCATCCGTTTGGGGATGGTGACTGGTGGATAGCCGGATGTCGATCTGGGCCGTAGAGCAGCATTTTCTCCAGAAGTTAGATACGAATTGAGTGCCGCGGTCTGAGACCAAAACTGAAGGAAACCCATGGAGCCGTACGTTGCCTTCAAGAAATACCTTCGCCAGAGTGGAAGCATTTGGGAGCCCCTTAAGAGGAATGAAATGTGCCATTTTTGAAAATAGGTCCACGACCACTAGAATAGTGTTAAACCCTTGACTGGGTGGTAAGTCGTAATAAAATCGAGGGACAGCGTGTGCCAGGGTGCTGGTGGGATTTCCAATGGTTGTAATAGCCCAGCCGGTTTCTGCTTGGATGACTTGTTTTGAGCACACAATCCACAAGATAGGATGAATTGGATATGTCTTTACGCCACGTGGGACACCAATAATTTCGTTTTACCTTGGCTAGGGTTTTAGCGATTCCGGTGTGGCCCTCGATCAAGGAATCATGATAATCGGACATAACTTGTTCTCGTAGATCTTGGTTTGGTAAGAATAAACGATTCCTGAAGTAGGGCAACTGATCTTTTATCATGTAATGTTCTCCTTGTGCACTCCACGCTTGTAATTGCTCTGGACTCATCAGGTTTTGGATTCCTTCATGTAATTCTTTCTGAGTTATGGTTGCTGTGATTCCTAGGAGCTTGTCACTCGGGATGATTGCTATTGGGTCAGGGGTCTGATACCCTTGCTCTTCCACCCCAATACGGGAAAGGGCATCGGCCTTCCCGTTTTTCACCCCTGGTCAAAATGTAATCAGGTAGTCATATTCAGCAAAAAAAAGAGCCCAACGTAGTTGTCGTGAGGATTGGGCCTTTGCCGTTTTTAGGTACTGGAGGTTCCGGTGGGCAGTTATTACGGTGATTGTGTGTCTGGCGCCCAAGAGGTAGTGCCGCCATGCCTTAAAGGCTGACTTAATGGCCAGGAGTTCTTTGTCTGTGATAACGTAATTGAGTTCAGGGGGTGTGAATTTACGCAACCAGAAGGCAACAGGGTGTAACTGACCCGTTTCGGGGTCCTTTTGTGAGAGGACGGCTCCCATAGCCATGCTTGAGGCACCCGTTTCCACCAGGTATGGGAGATCAGGACGAGGGTGGCATAAGATTGTGGCATATGTGAATCTTGCTTTGAGTTCTTGGAAAGCTTCCTCGGCTTCTGTTGTCCACTGGAACTTTTTGTTGCTTTTCCTTAGCAATGACGTGATGGGATGCACAAATTGTGAAAATCCTGGGATGAACCGGCGGTAGAAGTTTGCAAAACCCAGCATACTTTGAACCCCCTTGAATGAATTTGGGGATGGCCTTTCAGGATAGCATCTACCTTGTGTACATCCATTCGGATTCCATTCGGGCTGCGAATAAAGCCCAGGAATTCCACCTCGGAGATGTGTAATGAGCACTTTTCGAGCTTGGCGTAGAGCTGGAGTTGACAGAGTTTCTCCAATACGGATCGGACGTGATTAATATGGTCTTGCTTTGATGCGGAATATACTAGAATATCGTCGATGTACACTAGAGCACAGGCATCAATCAATTCCGCGAAGACATCGTTCATGATGTATTGAAATGCTGCAGGCGCGTTGCAAAGGCCAAAGGGCATTACTTGATATTCGTACAAGCCGTATTTGGTGCAAAAAGCGGTTTTCCATTCGTCCCCCTGTTTTACGCGAACAAGGTGATATGCCCCCCTCAGGTCTAGTTTTTTGTAGATTTGGGCATCTTTGACTTGATCAAGCAATTCAGGGATCAGTGGCAGGGGGTAGCGGTTTTTTACGGTAATCTGGTTCAGTGCGCGATAGTCAATGCATGTTCTCAAGTCCCCCTCCTTTTTCGGTACGAACAATAGAGGACTGGCTGCTGGAGACTTCGAGGGACGGATGAACCCGTTGGCCAGGTATTGGTCAAGATAGCCCTTCAGGTGCTGGTTTTCTGGTTCCGTGAGCGTGTAAATTCGCCCACAAGGGAATTGTGCGCCGGGTATCAGGTCGATTTGGAAATCGTATGGTCTATGCGGTGGCATGGTATTAGCCTGTTCTTTTTGAAAGACATCTTGAAAGTCCTGGTATTCACTTTATAGGTTGCCGATTGCCACAGTCGCAAGCGTGGAGGTTCTGGTGTCCATTGGTTGTTTCTCTTGGCAATAACATGTGTGGGCGCAAGTCTCGGGAAAGGCCAATTCTTTTGCTCACCAATCGATTCGAGGATTGTGAGCTACCAACCATGGCATTCCCAAAATCAACCGGAACTGTGGTGCCTTAATGAGGTCGAAAACGATAGATTCTTGGTGTCCATCCTGGCACAGAGGGTTAAAGCTGCAGTGCATTGGGATACTGGACCAGAAGCTATTTCCGTGCTGTAGACAGTGGTAACAGTGTCGGTGGTTGATTTAGGGCATAACGGAAGCCCCATTTTTGCCGCAAGATCCCGGTCGATGTAATTCCCAACGGCTCCACTGTCAATGTACGCTCTTACTGCATGCAACCGAGATGGTTGTTGGTGATTGATCAAGACCACAGATAGTGCAAAAGGGGAGGTCTGTAGTTCACTTTCTTCGCTCGACAAGTGGACCCCTACACTTGCCGGGCTGGGGAGTTTTCCAATTCCTTGATGGTATCTTCCTTGTCCATGGCCCCTACCGTCCTCCTCAGTGGCTTCACAGGGCACTCTTTAAGGAAATGACCTGACCTTCCACAGTACAGACATAACTGCTGCTGTCTCCTTTTATCCTTTTCCGCTTTAGTCAAGGGGGATCTGACCCCCCCGATTTGCATTGGTGATCCTGAACCTTCTGTTGTGCGGGCAATATTGTCCTTTGAACGCACATACATAGGGCGAGGGTCCGGTCTGGTTCGATCTGCTCTTCTGTCCTGCAACCTATGATCCAGTTGAACAACAAGGTCAATGAATTCTGAGCAGTCTTTTGGGGGGTTCACTACTTGTGCGAGAACATTCTTGAGCTCCCGCCGCAATACCCGATGAAATAACGTGGTTCTCTTCTCCACTGGCCATTCTGCTTAAACTACGAGTCTATTGAACGTGGTTATGTATGTTAATAGGTCTTGATTCCCTTGGCGTAGGGACAGAAGTTCATTGTCTAATGCCTGCACATGAGTACGACGGGCGAACAGCTTTTCCATCTCCTGCTGAAAGCCCCTGAAGTCATACAGCAAAGGATTGTCTTGGGCCACAAAGTGTACAGACCAATCCGCGGCGCTACCACTCAGGTAGGATAGCACAAAAGCGACCCATGATTGGTCATTCGGATAGGCCCCTGGTCTACAAAGGAAGTGCAGGCGGCACTGGTTCATGAACGTTGCAAACCTCTTGGGATCCCCCGTAAATCGTTCAGGCGGGGCCAAGAGAACTGCCCCAGGAAGTGTTATCTGAACGAGATTGGCTGAAGGTGCTGG
Organism: Ambystoma mexicanum; assembly: GCF_040938575.1. Classification (NCBI taxonomy): domain Eukaryota; kingdom Metazoa; phylum Chordata; class Amphibia; order Caudata; family Ambystomatidae; genus Ambystoma; species Ambystoma mexicanum. The sequence continues at coordinate 21,942,699 of NC_090923.1, read as the reverse complement.
CATCGAGGGCACGCTTCCCGGCAATGGTGCATGCCCTGCTTGTGACTGGAGAACTTGCCGGCTTAAACATCAGTGTGTTCTTTGGCTACTATCAGCTCTCTCCTCAGGGTGTTGGTCTCCTGCCTGGCTGCATGTACTTAGGAACGTAGCTGCCCCAACATGTGGGCTAACTGTTCGGTTTCTGACGTTTCCATGACGCCCAGGTGGATTTTGATGTGAGGCTTTGTGTTCTGTAACGCTCACCTGGTATCCACGGGGACGTCACTCAGCCTGTTCTGACCTCTTACGACTTCGAACCCTTCCCCGGAGTCTACTCGACTGGAGACTGGGCCTGAAACACAGTATTGGTAGAGTTTAACTCCCTATTGTCTCTGTGTGATTGAACCCCTTCTTCCCCGGGGTCCAACCCCTCCCTTTGATCCACAGCTCACCTTATTTTCTTGAAAAGTGTGCTCTCCGTCCTGCTTTCAGCACAGGGGCGCGTTGATTGATGCAGGCTCGTTGCTGCCTAGTTACTTCACTGGCAACAGTCGGACAGGTAAGTATAATGAGTCTTTTGAACAGTTCTCTAACTTCGTTCCTTTCCTTCCTTAGATGAAGGCGGGCGTCCTGGGATGGTGACGTGCTGCTGAGATGAGTAGCGCTGAAGGTGAGTGAGACCGCAATGCGCGATGCGACCCTTTCGTATTTGTATTGAACTGAGTTATTTTTCTGTGTCTTTTAGCGGCCGCGACGTTTTCAGCGTGGATGCCGGTTATGAAGAAGAAATGCGGTGAGTAAGCGCGGTATGCGGCGCCTCTAGATCTTTCCACGCTAACCTGGAGTGTCTTTTCCCTCTTGCAGATGGATGAGAAGTTCCGGAGACAGAGTTCCCCCTGAGCGGCTGGGATTCAGGTAAGCGTTTGAAGCTCGTACAGTCTTTGAAAAATAAGCAAAGATTTGCTGAATGCTTACTAATGCCTTTTTTCGTTTCTTTTCCCTTTTCCTTAGGAAGCGGCGTGCCGGGATGGGAATGACACCGCCAAAGATGCCCGCAGAACAGAAGGAGCGATGAATGATGGGCAGAAGCGCCGCAAGGTAAGGCTGTTCCTAACGGTGTTCTTGTTCTTGCAGGAGCTGAGCGCAGAAGAAAGATGCAGGCCTACTGGAGACCGATCCGAACACGGTGAGTGTCACGCTGCAGGTGCAGAAAACACAAAGCATGTTTCTCAGCCTGGCTGTGGCTTAAATAGTCTCTGGGTATCCCAGGTGTCTCTGGGCTGAACCACACCCAAAAGACTAGACTGCACATGCAGTTCTGGGAACCGAAATATGTGGGGGCATCCATCTTGTCCCCATCAAAGCACTACAAGTCCAATCCCCAATGTTATCCTATGGGAGTGAGTGAGTCCGGTGCCACAAGCGCCAAATCTGACTCCAAGTGGGTCTTTGGAGGGATGGAGAGGCCCTTGAGGGCCATGTAGGTGATCGTGGCCTGGCTCCAGCCTGACATCTTGGAGGGCTGGGGACATGAGGGGCAGGAATCATGACAAAATCTTGACATACCAGCAAGTAACCATACCAAAAAAAAGTATTTTAGAAAAAATGTTCTGCCACAGAGTCCTTCAGAATCTTATAAAAACAAGAGAAAAATCATGCACAACCCTTAAATCCTACCGTAGAAAATGTATCTTAGAAACTTTGATAGACAGTGCAATCCTTCTCAAAAGAAAGTTATTTATTTTAGTGTTAAACAGAATGAAACCACTAACAAAACTAATTACTAAATTACAAAAAAGACTTCTCAATAAACGGAATGTCAACAAAAATAACACCACGAGCACAGAACCATATTTTAATGAAGAAGCATACAAACAAAGCCAAACAAACACAATTGACATACATAGCAGTGGACATGGTTATGAAAAACTTAATAATACCATAATACAACAAGAAATACTGCTTACAAAAATATCTCCAGAAAATTCAGAATTACCTGTCCATTCGACTGAACCAGAACGTCCAGTATACAAATGGCCATGCATGTCAATGTGTAACATTTCCAAAAAATCTTTCAAATCTTTACGCCAGTTCCTCAATCAGTATTTGAAAGGCAAAGACAAAATCAAAATGAAACTGCTGCAAATATGGATACCTGTCCAGTGCACAAATACACAAGACTACAAGGACATTCAATTGCCTGCATTTCAGGACCTATTTGCAAAAGCACCTTCCATCATATCAAAATGATATCATATTTTGGAAGTGAAAGCCACTTGCAAAATGCAATAGCTTTACAACAGACTAGCAACAATTCTACACATGGCAACCTTCTACTACACACATACAAAAAAGAAATACTAACATTTTAAAGTGCATCCGCTGAAGTACCAAACCATGTATGTGTGTTTTTCCGCAGAACTTTTTATAAAAGTAACACAAAATCTATAGACGTAACATACAAAATAGAAGACAATGAAGATTCCAAATGGTTTGAATTAGCTCTCTACCTTATAGCAGAAACCAAATATGAAATAACTGATCCCTTAATAATTTGCAATTACTGCACTACAAAACTTGACAACAACCAAACTCCTTCACGTGCTATCACAAATAACTTGGAATTATTCCCACTACCAAAACCTCTGCAATAACTCAATTTATATGAGAGCATCGTAATTCAAACAGTGCACCCATTTCAAGCAACAATACGCCTTCAACAAAAAACCGCAAAATTACTTCCCTCTGAATTGGTGAAAGGCATTTGTGGCAAAGTAGTTTATTTACCATTAGATCAAAAAGAAAATGTGCACACTCTAGGAGTGCAACGTCCAATAGAGCAATCTTTAATTGTCTTAGTAAATGGTGTACCTACAAAAGACAAAATATATTGGCAACAACTCATAGACTTACATAAAGTTAGATACGCCTTGCAATATCTAAAAGACAATAATGAATACTACAAAGAAATAAATATTGAAGAAAACTTGAGGGAAACAACTGAAATAAGTCAAGAGTCACCACAAACTGGTCAATTTGAACTTCTAGATCCTGCTACAGTATCCAATATTTTAGACCATTATACAATTCATCCATTACACTCTAATGACACCATAGATGATGCACTAGAAATGTACCAAATGCGACAAACCAAAGGATCACCAATCAGCATATGGGAAAAAAAGTATAGAAGCACATGCTTTTCCTCTACTCTTTCCTACTGGCAAAGGAGGAATGTACGATGATAGACCTATTCAGATAACAGCATCAGAATACTTCTCATTACGAATGTATTCTGAAGATCCCAGATTTAGACAAAATGTGGAATACATATTCCACCTACTCTTTGAAAGTGAACTAGCTACTCTATGTTACGGAGTTGCACACACATTGAAATCAGGAAGCCACTTTCAAAATATGTCAGTGACGCAATTAATATAAAACGTGCAAGAAAAAGATGAGATTTTTCAATCAAGCATTACAAATCTGTTAGCAAACATGCGTGGTACGAAAGATTACTGGTTCCAACGTCACACAGATGTACGTTGTATGATAAGAAACCTTGGCCCACCCACTTGGTTTGTTACATTAAGTTGTGCAGAATATGCATGGGAAGATGTACATGATTTCCTACGCATACCAAACAAAAACAAAACAAACAGAGATATACTAACACCTGGAGAACTTTGCTCTTTAGATCCTGTTAAGGTTTTAAGATATTTCCATCATTGTTTCATTGCTATTCTACACTTTATTTGTAATAAACGGAGAAGTGCAACACTTCTTTTGGAGAAAAGAATACCAAGCCAGAGGAGCACCACACATCCACATGCTCTTATGGAATAAAGATGCTCCTAAATTTGGTCAAGACAGTGATGCCACTGTTTAACAGTTTATCGAAAAATATGTCACTTGTGAAATTCCATCGGAAGCAACAAATAGTGATCTTCATGCACAAATTGTACAATTTCAAAGACACAAATGTGGCAAATATTGTCGTCTCAAATACAAAAACAAAGGGAAATACTACACCAAATGCCGCTTTGGTTTCCCTAGTCCAGTTACAGAAACAGGGGAAGTGAACAACTTCATGTCTTCAGTTAGACATAGTGTTAAAGGTAAATCACCTAAGAACGCATATTACATATTGATTAGAATGCAATCATTGCCCTCTTATGGAATGCAAACATAGATGTACAGTACATTGCAGACAATTCCACTGCAGTTGCACGATATGTTACAGACCACTTAACAAAACCAGAAAAAACAGAGCTTCAAGACCTGTGGAATGACCTATCATTGGACAAAACACTATCTCAGAAATTGTACAGTTTAGGCATAAAAATTCTCTCTCGTAGAATGTGGCTCCTTTGAAGGTGCAGATCTTTTAACTGGTACTGCTTTGTATGGAGAATCTGAAAATATAGTCTGGCTAAGTCTTGGTCCTGATAGATGTAGAAAAAGAGTTCTCAAATCATACGATGACATAAAAACAATAGCCAAAAATGATCCCAACAGCCAAGACATTTTGCAAAACAATTTACTAGACACATACTACCCAAACAGGAGTACCACTTTGGAAACCATGTGTCTATACCACATAGCCCAAAATTTCACATACAAAAATAATATAAAACCTGATGAAAAAAAAGGTAGATATAGAGTGACAAATTGTGAAGGCAGCTTAGTGAAACTTAAGAAACCAAGCTTAATTAATCATATCAAATTGTCATTAAAAACTCCTCAACTTAAAGATATATATTACATGTCCCTGCTACAACTTTTTAAACCATGGAGAAAAGAAGAAGAGATACTAGAAAACTATGACTCCTATGAAGACGCTTTCAAAGCAAATGAAAGCTCTATCACCGATGTAAACTTTACACAGTACAAAACAATGTTGCACAATGAACAGCAAAATGAAGAACTCCAGGCCCAACTAGATAAGGACACCCCCGACAGTAGTCAACCTTCTGTAACAGGAAGCCAAGAACCACTGGGACAGCCACTAATAGCAAATGAGGCAGAATTAGCTATGACAGAAGTAGAGAACACCATGTGTCACTATGAAGAAGATACAGAAGACATAACTGTACTACAATCAAAATTGAACAAAGAGCAGCATACCATTTTTCAAGAAGTAACAAAACAAATTGCACATGGTGTACAACATGAAAATAAAGAATGTACCTGCCAAAATTACAAACCTATACTACTATACGTCAGTGGTGAAGCTGGTTCAGGCAAAACATTCTTAATCAAAATCATCAGCAAGTTCCTTCAACAATTGACAAACAACAAACTGTCAGCTGTTGTAACTGCCCCCACAGGTTTAGCTGCCTACAACAAAGGCGGTGTCACTTTACACCGAATACTACTCCTTCCAGTAGAAAACCAAAACAAATTAGAATATTACAAACTTTCTACAGAAGCTGCAATGGAACTACACAGAGTGTTAAAACAAATGAAAATGCTACTAATAGATGAAGTGAGCATGGTCTCCAACCTAATGTTGGCTTTGATTCACCTCAGATTACAAGAAGTACTTAAAACAAACTACGAAGAGCTCTTTGGAGGAAAACACATTATTGGTTTCGGAGATCTTCTTCAATTGACACCAGTGAAAGGTGAACCTATTTTTAAAACCTTAGGACACAAACTCTGCCGTAAAACTGTTGGCAGCATAGGAAATGTCATCCTTTTGGCAACATTTCCAATACAAAGAATTAACAGAAAACATGTGCCAATCTGCAGACCTAATTTACGCCAACATTTTAGAGTTGGTGTACTATCTCAAGAAGCACAAGCAATATTAAAAAACCCGCACATCCATGCACTTTATGGCCATAACTCATTTGCTACTGATGTCATGGAACAATTAGCACACAAAAATGTCAATTGTATGTCCTTAATGCCAACTCTTGCAAGCTGTTCCAAATTCAATGAAACAATGTTGAAAAATGAAATGCAACCAATAATTGAAATTTGCTCCACAGACAAACTGGACATACATGCATGACACTACCCATGTGTCAACAAGCCACAACAAGACTAAATACCTTAGAAAATTCTATCTCCAACACAGCTGGTTTAGAGAAAATATTAAAATTATCCTTAAACTGTAGAGTAATGCTAAAACGTAACCTTGACGTGGAGCAGGGACCAGTTAATGGAGCACTGGGTACAGTTGTTGGCTTTCAAAGATACCCACATGACAAAAACACTCAGTTTGTCAATATTCTCTTTGACAAACTTTCAGAAGTCAAAAGGATAGGGCGCTCAACAGCTCGCTTCCTTCTTTTCAAAGACATGTACGTACGCAGAGAACAATTTTCTCTAACTCCAGCATACGCAGTCACCATTCACAAATCACAAGGTCTTACCCTAGATAAAGCATTGATAGATATTGGGAACACAGTCTTTAAAGAAGGCATTAGCTACGTAGCACGATCACGCTTACGTACACTTGACGGTCTATTTCTAATCAACTTTGATGCAAGTAAAGTAAACGCTGATATTCCTTGCATTTTAGAATACAATAGACTACGTTCACTATACTCCCCCATCTAAAAACAAATCCTGTTCCACAAAAAGGAAAACGTTGTAAAAGAAACCTAATTGAAACAGAAATGCAACAGGATCTCACTGCAAATCCTCCAAAGAGAGGAAAAGAAGCTAATATTTCATCAATTACCACAACCAAAGAAGAATCTATTACTCAAAGTAACTCAGGTACTTCTTCAAAGAAGCAACACACACTCCGAAAAAATGACTTGGACACACGACACAGAACTACCTGGTCCATTCAGTTTTTCAAATATAACTGGTGTAAATTGCTACCAATTGTTGAAAACATTTACTTACACAGTACAGACCAATTGTGTTTGCAAATGTTAGTCCTTCATAGAAACGCAACCAACAATCCTGACAACACATATAGTGTTCATGGAATAAGACAAGAATTGGACTACTGTGCTGGAATGGGGAAATTCACTATAAAATCACAAGAAGATCCACAAGAATGTCTAATGTACTACAAGTACTTGAAAACAAAAACATACCTATACATGAAATCTTGCAGACTTCATACATGTGGAAGCATACATGCACTCTCTGCAACAATGTGGCACAGGAACAAATCCCTAATGAGCGCTTCGTGTATCTATCCATACCTAATTGTAAATCCATTCCATTTCAGCAACTTGTCCAAAATGCAAACCATGGTAGATTATGTACTACCTGCAATTCAGATAATCGCTTCACCTTACTAATACAAACACATAGTAAATACGTAATATTAATGCCTCTACGTTACAATGTAGATGGTACCAAAAACAATTGCAAGCTGACTGGATTCACACATGGTCAAGTATCACTTGGTAAGAAAACCTTCACAACAATAGGCATAATCTACCACGCAGGAGCCACAAATAATGCAGGTCACTACACTGCATATATAAAAAAGAATTATGGATGTTTCGAATGTAATGTACTATTACTCTAAAGCAGAGATTACCAGCAAATCTTATAAACACTTATTTAATCTTCTTAAAACCAAAATTTAATAACTAATCTGTACTTAAACATTAACAAAACTTCAATTAGAAAACTATAAACAGTTAGAATACGCCAGCAGGTATCTAACTGCTCCAAGATTTTTCAACAACCAAACAAATAAATCAATACCACTAATAACTAATCTGTGCATAAACATTAATAAAACTTCAATTAAAAAACTATAAACAGTTAGAATACGCCAAAGGTATCTAACTGCCCCAAGATTCTGCAACAACCAAACTGATAAATCAATACCACAAAATTATAAGAAGAAATAAACAGTTAAAATATGCCAACATGTATCTAAGTGCTCCAAAAATCTGCAACAACCCAACAGATAGATCAGCAACTTGAGAATATAAATAAAAAACTATAACCAGTTAAAATTCAACAACAGGTATGTAACAATCTGCAACAAGCCAACAGATAGAACATTAGCCAGAAACAACAAGTGAACAATGAAAACAAACAAACAAATATACTGTAGCATAACAAAAAAAGGGTTTTTTTAATCCAACATGGAGTTTTTTTCCCACAGACCCAATGATTTAAAAAACAAAAACTGAGCAAATTACACTGTACGCTGGTTTGTAAACTACTAAATATGAGGGTAAAAGAAGCTGAAATGTCTATTTTACAATGTAATACGTCTTTATAAAATACCTACACATAACCTAACCTAACATAATCTTTTCTTTTATCAAAGACATTGAAAAAGAATATCTGCTCCAGTTACCCAACTCATGAAAAAAATATATCCAATCACAAAAAATCTAACAGTGAGTATATTCTAATAGAATGCATAAATACTGCTGCATAACAGAACCATTGAAGCAAACATCTAACCATACACCACAATACAAAATGTTTACTTTCATGGATATGTTATACTGCAGTGCTTGTTACCAAACTCTACAATCTTAATGACATAACGTAGCCAAAACTTCACATACAAACTATACAAATCAGACAGTACACAAACTGTAGATTTGCAAATATTTGATAGATATTCAATTCTATGGGTGTGATCTATGGGTGTGATATCCTTCGGCCATGCACCCAAGACTCTAGGCCCTGGCCACAACCACCGCAGCATATCACACCCATAGATCATATCCATAAAATCAAACATTTTAACTATACCATATGAGCATTTTTATGTCCGCGGACACCGCGCGTGTCCTTAGAACAGTTTCAACTTGCCTGCGGACATCACGGACGGGAATAGTGTCCTTAGGACGCCCCTCATTTTTACTAATTACGGACATCCTGGACAGCGCGACGGTCCACGGGCATGGCGGACACATCAGGGGCACCTGCCACCTAAACAAATACAGTATTTGACCAATCTCTTACTCCCCAAACCTCCCCAAGCACTCTTGCACACCAAAACACTCCCTAAAATTGCATTTTGCCTCTGTTCGCCACGGCGCTGTCGGCAGATCCAAGATGGCGGAACAATCTGACGCACTTCACGCTCTTCACCATCCAATCAGCGAACACGTCACATGTCCGAAGACATGACGCGAGCCGATCAGCCAACCGGTTTCCTGTCCGCAGAGCGGACAGGGATGTGTGTCCGCAGAGCGGACATAGATATCACTAATTTGTTGAGACCTACTTTTTGATTATTTTTAAAAAACTGCTGGATGGATTTTCACCAAATTTACGAAAGCATGCTTTCGGGACCAAGCCGCTACTCCTGCCGCAAATTTGGTGAAAATCCATCCAGCGGATGGGGCTGTAGGCATGCGCAAAGTTTTTTTCCCCATTCAGTCTATGGGAAAAAATACATTTTGGGACCCCCCTATAACTTTGCCCCCCCAGAACCAAACCTCACCAAATTCAGAGTGGGCCATATACTCTGTTTGCAAACTTTGGTGAGGATTCGTCCAGAGGGAGCGAAGTTATAAGCCACCCAAAAAGTGCTCTTCTTATGGGATTAGCAATTTAACCATAACTACACAGCCACTACCATGGCTGTGTAATACATACATATCGATAAATTGTAAATACAGCATAGCCCTAAAGTCCTTTATAAATGTAAACAGAGCAAATAAAATCAGTGCACAGTTAAGATCAAAATAAGTTCCAATTTCATACGTCACACAGCATAATAGGCAATCATAGATGACAGATTTATATACAAATACAGTACATTCATTAAGGAGACAGTTAGGGTGAGTAAATAGGAATACATCAAACAGGTAGCTCAGCACAAAGGTGCATACAGATCTAAAGATTTGATGAATCCTGCAACCGCGATTCCCTCTGTAGTATTAGAAATTGAGAGACAACTTGACCAGATACATATTTCTGCCCCCAGAAGTCCCAAAGTATTACATTTGCCCAGATAAAGTGCCCTTTGTCCTTTCAGTGCTATACAGTCTAAAAAGAGGTGGCTGGCAGTTTCAATAACCCCTGGAGTATAACAGAAGCGGCAGAGGAGATCCAAATCATTAATCACATTCCTTCTTTATAGAACCTCCTTAGTGGGCAAGATGTTCCATCTGAGTTTCAGGAGGAGGGAACGATAATAGCGGTTGGGGAATTGTGTCAAAATAAAAGAAAGGGAAGCTCTCTTCTTATGATCAAATTTTAGGTCACAGAGAGATGGATAGGAATGAAGTTTTTCCAAGGTGTTATTCCATTCAAAGCAGTAAAGGAGTTCTTTCACTTTATTCGGATTGGTCAACAGAGTATCCCTATCAGTAGACAGATCCAATAAAGTCTTAGCACATAGAGCTCTGAATTTTAGAAGAAATGTGTTTTGATCCAGGGATCCCTGTATGAAGAAAATTTTAACCACATAGTCATAGAGCATATCATATTTAGGGCAGAGCAAAGAAGAAAAAAGTGCCAAATCCGCCAGAGGATTTTGGCTCGCAGAGACACTAGACCCAGTTAAAACCTTATAGCCACTGTAGGGATACTGTTGGGAAGTTTCATAACCTTTCTCCAAAAAATACCCTCAAGGGAGTCCCAAAAAGTCAGGATATGCAGGTAATGGAGTTCCATACCATATATCAATTTCGGAACGACCTTTCCTTCAAAGAAGTCTACCACTGGCTTAAAGGAGAACCTACCATACTTGTCATCCAGCTTGATAGTCTGTGAAATAAGCGGGAGTGCTTTGTATCTGAGCGATCGTCTTGAGTTCAGCAACCGAAGGTTGGGCCAGAATAAGGAATCCCAGATAGACAATTTTATGTCCTCTCACAATGTTGTCACCGCCAATTTTCCACACTTGTTTATTCCCTTTTTTCTCCTTAGAGAAGACCACCGTGCGGGTTCTATTCAGGTTAATTTTTTAACCCATTTAGTGCAGCATATTCTTCAAACTTGCATATAAGTCTTTGCAAGTCCACTTTGGTCTGATCAAAGAGAAGGAAATCATCAGCATATGCCAACCACGAGAGCCTGAGATCCCCCAGTTTTGCGTTCACCAAACCTGCATAGCCAAGAAACTCCCCTACATCTGTCAGATAAAGGATAAAAAGACATGGAGCCAAAGAACAGCACTGTCTAACCCCAATGCGTGTCCTTATTCTTCTAGAGAGGGTTCCCTCTAAGTCGATCCTTATATGCCGGGATCCCCCACTTTGATAGTTTAACCCAGAGGTGTGACCTAATAGCCAAATCAAAGACATTTGACAGATCGATTGCAGCGACATAGAGAGTACCACCACATTTTCCCCATGTTGAGCTTTGTAAAGCAGTTAGAATAAAGCCATTTAGATTGGTTGAATGGCCAGCCCTGAACCCTGTTTGATGTTTCGGTAGAATATGGTTCTCCTTGATCCAAACATTGAGATGGGATAGAAGCAGGGAAGCAAAAAACTTACAATCTGCATCAATAAGAGAGATCGGTCTGTAGTTCTTAACAAGAATCCGCTGACCTCTCTTAAAGATGGGAACAATATGGGTGGTCTGCCAGCTAATAGGTACACTGCCAGTGTTTACTATGTCCTGAAATAGCATGCAGAGTAGCTTTGCCTGAATTTCCGGTTCAGCTTTCAATGTATTATTCGTCAAGCCATTAGGGCCAATAGCCTAGATTTCTTAGCTTTGACGATTAGCCCAAGTATTGTCTCATAGTCAATAGTGGGCTCCCACCTGATATTGAGTGCATCTTCCCCAGTTGCAGATTCTTCCAAGCCCTCTTCCCCTTTACCAAAGAGCTCGGTATAATGATCTACTCATTGGACCTCCGGGATGGCATTCAATTGATCAATAGCCGAAGCAGGATCTTGAAATGAAAAAAGAGCCCAGAAAGCCCTGAGATCCCTTTTAACCAAAACTCGTGACATAAGCTCTGCATCAATTTGCAGCAGACTAGATGTTCTTGCTATGCAATAGTTTTTGTATTTTTGACATATAGATTTGATTTTAGCTTTTTTATTGTCCAGGTCAATATCAAGGAGTCAGGTTTCTCTGATAAGTTTACATACATGGAGCTTTTCACTAGCCAGCTCCTGATCAAACCTGTGGACATGGACTTTTTTGGAGTTACCCTTCCTAAGTGTATCATAGATGCTACTATGAAGAGCATTCAGGAAGCTATCAAAGTGTTGAGTATTAAAGACCGCTTTTTTCCACAGGAGCGAAGTGTGGTTAAGTGAAGAAAGAAGTTGATGATTAAGAAGATTAATATTTACCGGCGACCAACGTACCCCGGTACCTTGACCCAAAGTTTTTAAATGTCGTGGTCCCCCAGAGGGCAACTTCTTAGTTGGAAGACAAAAGGAAACCGACAGAGACCCATGATCACTCCAGGGGTTAAAAGAAACCTGGACTTCAGAGGAAAGAGAAAGCAGGAAATGATCTACAAACGCATAGTCTATAGTGCCAGGTAGGGCGAAGAGGGTGGGTAGAGTCAAAGATACCATTCAGACATATCAGACCCACCGATTCCAGAGAGAGATTCCACAATCTGTCCCGAGCATATTTCTGTCCCCTCTGGTTTTCATCCTCCAGATCCTGCCCCAGATCCCCATAATTGGCATCAGACGATATGGAACAATCAGAATTCAAATCACCTGCCAAGATCACTTTCCCCTGGTATTGGCAGTTCTCCAAGCAAGGACCAGATCAGTTAAACTCTCCAGAAAAGGCTCAAGAGCAGCTAGGCCTTGATGCCAATATATGTTGATCATAAGAATATTGAACAGGCCCTCTCTGGAAGCAGTCTCCAATGCTAGAATCCCAAATGGCGTGTCCAAGATAACCACACTCCTAAGGCCAAGAGAAACTCTTTTCCCAATAAGAAGACCCCCTGACGCTCTCCCTCCCAAACCAGGTTTTGCATTTTGAGAATATATTTCATAACCATTAATAAAGGGAGAAGAGAGCAGCTAGGTTTCCTGTAGATAGAAGCAGTCTGAGCCAATAATCATAGTTACTATATCAGTGTTTGTCAGGAGATGTAAATTTCCCCTAGTATTCCAGGACAAAAGAGTCAATTTATTAGAGACCATATTAATTATTACAGGGTCCAGACTCATAGAGCAAAGCTCATTTCCACAGGCCAGAGGTAACCTGGGCCCAGTTTCTAGCTTCTCCATGGTTTCTGGCTGTAAAATGCCTCAGTTGAGGCTGCAAGACCCTTTCCGGGTGGTAGACCATAGTCATATTTCCCCTATACTCCTCAGATCCTCCATGCATGCTGGACATCTGACTAGATTTTAACAGTTTTATTTCAAAGCCAAGCTGCTTCAGGCCCTCTTTTTGTCCCATTATTAGGTCCAACAGCACTCTTGATTTCAAAACAATATTGCTGAGGTCTGCACAATCCTTAGAAGGGAAATAGATCCTTTCTAGATCATAGCTAGAGATCAGAGACAGTATTGGGAGTTGATGTAAAATGTTCAAAATATTCCCTTGATTCAGACATATGTGCATGTCATGACTCCAGAGACTAATAAGTTGTAGGATCTCTAGCGGATCCTTTTCCCCCAAAGATTGGGGAAGTGAATCTGCAATATTCTTAGTGAATTGGATTAATGGATCAACTTCCGGGTCAGGGCCCACTGCGCCCCGATAAATGGTCCTTTTCTGAGTTGAATGAGGACCCAACGGAAATCTTTCCTGGCCACTGAAGGGAGCCCCATTTGATGGCTTTAATTGAACAGGGTTTAGAATATTAGGGACATAGAGATCCACCACTGCCCGGAATCCCATAGTGTGATCCCCCAAAGCCGAGTGGGGGAAAACCATATGGCCATCAAGAGGGAGAGATAATTGGCCAGCTGTGACAGGGGAGCATGTAGTAGCGACATTGACCTGGTCTGCACCTGAAGTAGGGATAACGTCCACCACAGAGGAGGACTTCATTCTATAAAGACCCTGAAAAAGTTGTTTCGCCATGTCGAGATTAACCAGGGTCGCAGATTCAGAGGTTGTGGAAGTAAGGGAGTGAGTAGAATTTGAACAAGGTAACAGATTAACAGGGATGATAGGAGACACTGTGACAGAAGAGGAAACATTGGAATGACATTCTATTTGAGCATTCAGGATAACCGGAGCACTATTTTTTAAAGGCTCAGAAATCAATGAGATATCATTAGGAATACAGATAGCTGGAGTGTCCTCAACCAAAACAATATTCCCCACATCCATGGAGGAGTTACTATCATCCCGCGCAGAAGTAGTTGCCGGTAAATCTGTCTGGATGCCTACAGCTATTTTAGCAGGCAGTAAAGTAGCCACAGTAGCCACAGGAGCGGCATTAGGAGTGGCAGTGGGAGGTACTGCTGCCTCCCCCGAGATGGAAATCCCCTTCGGAGGGATAGTAATGCTTAGGGGCAGAGAGACTGCTGGAAGAACCACATTTTTAAAAAATGAATTGGTGAATGAATTACATTTTTTAATATTTTTCTGGTTTTTAGTTTTCTTGATTTGTTGAATAGTTTTTTTTTTACCTAAAGGAACAAAGCCCTTTAAGGGTACAGGTTGTTTAGTAAGATCAATGAGAGCAGGAGAATTCTCCAGATTAGGCTGGGGTTTTGCACCTAGAATAAGGATATCATCAACTCCTCGTTTTCCGATTTTCTAGTATATTGGGGTCACAGACATCCATAGGAAGAGAAGGACCGGGAGAATACACAGACAGCCTATCTAAAGCTTCTTCAGGTGGAGTAATCGATTTCGTAAGATCGATAATAGCAGTCACCTTTTCAAGGTTAATTGGTGATTTTGCTCCTGTAGCGTGAGCAGAGAAGACTCCCTCATTCTGCAAAGGTAGTGTCGGAAAAGTTTGAACCGATACTCCCTTCCCTGAGGGAAATGAAGAGATCGAAAAAGGCATCTTATTTGATTCTTCCCCAGCGGCAATAGCCATTTCCAGATTTGGAGCCCTCTTAATTGCACCCCCTTCCGTAATTATTTGATACAGTATGGCAGATCCAGGGCATAGCTTAGTTATGGAAGGATTATCTTACCTAATAGCCTGGCATACATTTCAGAAAGTAGAAGAGAATGGGATCTAACCCAGATATTGTCATAGAGACTGACAAAAGAGCTTAGCACCACATTCAAAGCTGAGACTGCAAGTTGGGTCAGTCTTATCCTTTCATCAACCTTTTTAAGAGTATGGTGCAGCATAGAATCGCTAGCATGGTCCTTTTTCGAATCCGGCAATAGACCCCTTTCTTTAAGCCAGTTTTGCTTCTCAGTGTATTCATCAATGAAATTTGTGAGTTCAGAGGGAGAGCTCACAAAAGAAGCATCGCAGGTTTGTTGAGTTACATTATTATTATCAATCGGATTAGGTTCTAACCCACTCTCAGCAATTGCTTTGTCTGCATATTCAATAATACTAATGTCATTAATATCATTGTGTGAAGGCTCGTCTGTATCTAATTTCTTTACTACTTCTGCCAAATGCAAATGATCCAGAGTGACCACTGATAAAGCTGAGTGAGGAGGTTTAATAAGGGTACCAGTCGCTGTTCTTTTCCCAAAATAATTGGAGATTTTTTCCCCCTGGATTGGTTCACCTAACGAACCCAGCTTAGGTTTTGTTTTGGAAATATTAGGCAGTGGTTTCCTTAGAGGTGTTTTAAAAACTGGGGATTTCATAGTAGGGGTGACGGAATTCCCAACAGAACAAACAGAGATTCAAATGGATAGTAGAGGTATGGTTAACCACCCCACCAGAAGAGGACACCTCCGCAGATACCTTAGAGGGAGAGATACTATGATTAATATTACCCTCTAATAGAGAAGATTGTGGATCAGTAGCAGCATTAGAGGCAACAGATACTTTTATGGAGTTAGGACCAGAGCCATCTGCCTTCGGACCAGACAGAGGCATTTTGAATGTGTGAAGAGCTAGTAGTCAGATGGATAGCATTCACCATATCATTATTCAATTGATTAAAGCAAGGTCTCGCCCTAATAGAGCTACCCCCATCATCCAAGTTCATAGCTAGAGTAGCTGCTAAACGTTCTTCCTGAGCATCAATGGAGATGTCATGGATTCCATTGAAAATACAGCTATTATCAACTGAAATACGTGGAATGATGCCCATTGTGTTGGAAACCTCACTCCTATCTTGAGAGTGAATTTGAGCATGAACAGTGCTTTTCAGTACGGTAGAGTCCAAAGAATCAAGCGCTTGTGTGATAGGGGGCTTACCCAGAGAAGCAGAGGAGAGATCCAAAGGGAGAATGGCTTCTTTGGAATCAGGTGAATGAACCTCCAAAACAGATTTTAAAGAGTCCAGAGTAGACTCCATAGCTGACTCCAAAAGGAGGACTGCACTGGGGACTGAAGGGCCGGTAGAAGAGGATACCAGCAGAGGAGACGTTTCTGTAGTCAACAAGGTCATGGTGTCACCAATATATAAGTATTATCAGTATCACAAGCAATAAAATCAAATATGAGGAGAATGTAAAAAATGCACTGAATGAAAGTGGTAGCTAAATTGAATCAATAGATAATAAGTCAATAAATGCAACCACTAAAATACTTTAAAACAAACAGATATAGATCTAAAAAAATGGAAATGCAGAGGCAGAGCTGTATTATTAGATATCAAATAGGTGCAGATATATGAACATTATAAAAACTCAAGATTCCGCGACATCGGCATATATTCTAGTAGGTAGTGTGTTAACAAATGTCACATGGTAAGGAACGCCCGACAGCTTGAGGAGCTGCCAGAGTTCCACTCTCCTCCCTCACCCTGATGACTTGAGTAGTTTAGAGCAACCCCATAGGGCAGTCTAGATTCCCAGTCTTGAGGTACTCACACAACCGTTAATAAGGGGCCCGTTGTTATCATGCTGGTCCTTTAGCGGCTCCCTCTAAGAGCGCCTGGTAAAACCCACCGCCCTTAGCGGGACCCGCTAAAGGACCTCTTAATGCGGTGCTAAGGGGTTAACGGCACCGGCACCTTTACTGATGCCGTTAACCCCTTACCGCCAACCTTGTAATGATCCCCGGAATCTTTTTTGGAAAAAAAGATTTTGAATTTGTTATGTTGTTTGTTTTGTCTTTTATTATTTTTATCATAAAGAAGGCAACAATGTAACCCTAATGGTGTGAAGAATGACAGAACCACAGAGAACATTTTTCCTTTGTCACTTAGAAAATAAGCACACTAAAAAAATAAATGAAATGTAAGCCCATGAAAATATGGGGTAAGTGAAAGAAAACAATAATGTTTATGCTATATGGTTGCATGTCATAGACACACCCAGGTATCAGCCAGTATAGCATAGATGGCACTAAGGTATGCATGAAGGGAGAGAAAAAAAGCAGCAATTCTATTATATTAGGAACAGAAGACATTCAGTAGCAATTGTTTTTAGGAGGTAGGAGTGTTTTAAAGAAACGGATATGGTCCCCATAAGGTTTAGGTTTCAGGAGGAAGTACTGATGATAAAAATGTACATATTCTTCAAGAAACTCCTCCAGTTTTTATATTCTAGATGGACGGGCAGTACCTGCACTCCAGGTGATTGAAGGCAACCGATGATGCGTGCAGGGAGAAAAGCCCTCATTGTAAAAGGGTTTTTGAGTGAACCAGGCAGATGCACAGTCCCAACAAAAATTGAAGACTTTCTGTATGAAAATCCCCCATCCTTGTGTTCCCCAGAAACAATCTAATGCCCCCCAACTGACTATTTTAATCGAATCAGAAGATAGAGGATCGAGTCCTCAGTGGTAAAAAAACAGTGCATGCTAAAAAGACTGGCCTATGAATTAAAGGGCCCTTGAACTTGCTGCAGAGCAGCCCAAATGACACATAAAAATAAAATATGGACTAAATTGAGAAAGTCTTTGAACTTGGAATAAGGAGACTAAAGAATCGGGTGGAAGATGTGCAGATGGAAGATGAATAAGATGAAGACAACACTGAACATGCATTGGGAGATGGCAGGGACCAAGGACGTGTTGTGGGGTGGGAGGAAGAAGAAAATGCACATATATAAATAGAAATGTTGCACATGGCCGAAACAGTAGAACATGGGCTGGTGGGTTCCCTCAAGGAATGAGCAAATGTTTTAATGCTCCCTCCCGATTCTCGTGGTATCCGGAATTACTTGTTGTGCATGTTATTTCAACATTTTGTGGTGTAACAGGGGTGGGAAACAGATGGGAGCAAACAAAGTCATTATCTGGGGATAATTAGAGGGTGAAACATATGCCATAATCTTTTGACAGAGAAGACATACAAATATATCTTAGATTAGGAGAATACAATATGGTTGAAGATACTATTGATTCTTTAGAATTGTCTTTTATGATACCTCCCATCATTGAGGGGGGGGTGACTGAGATAGGGATGCATAGACACGCTGCATAATGGGGAGGGTGGACACTGGGTTGTAGTGGTCAAAATTGGACACTGGTTGAATATCGACCAGAGGGAGGAAATGTATAGGGGGTGCCAAACCCTCCCCCCTCAACTGAATATAGATAACATGGTGGGCAGATCAAATAGTTCCATCATTGAAAAAATTAGGAGTAGAGTGCTTTTATTAAAGGTAAAAAGGGCACATGGCACTGTGCATATTTGGATTAGGATGAACCAGGAAAGGAAGGCGGCTTTAAATATCACATAAATACCATGAGTGTATAAAGATATAATATGAAAGGATACAAAGTGAGCAATATGTAATTAAATAAATAATAGCTCCCTGAAGAATAAATGCAGTGTCAGACAAAACTATATTTCAAAATGTATACTCAAGTACAAAATGATGTCCAGTCCTAAACCAGATGTGAGAGACTATGACCCATGCCAAGAGTTTTCAGACAGGCAACAGAGGCTGATACATTGAAGATAGTCTTCAGCAGTATCTCGTAGTGAGGTAATTAGGTTTGGCAGGATGACAATGGGATTTGGCAGGATAAACAGACAGGATTATGATGAAGCCAGATAAAGCAAGGGAAGCTTAGATACTTGTATCTATGTTTTTAATGAAGAGGAAACAATGTGTGTCATGCAGACCTTTCCGAGAAAAAAGCTATATTATTTGGCACCATATAATAGAGCCTTCTATTTCTCCAATAGTCTAAGGCATTAACTAACTTGGCAGGACCTCGAAAATCAGATAAGGAGTAGGCATTGATGCAATGAAGATGTTCTTGGCAGAAGTTGAGCACTATCATAGTTGTGTCCACCCAAGTCTAAAATAAGCTTATCAGTTTTGTGAGTCAGAGAAAATTGTGGATGCCAGCTATGCTAATTAGAGCTTGGTGCTATAAAAGCAGGGGAAAGGCAAAATGTCTTTGGGAGTGTCCCGAGTGTGTCTTGTCACTACACACATAAAGACTATGATGGAAATGCAGGCGTCTGATTTTCTTTTATCTCTCTCTGAGGAGTGTTCACAGATGCCAGATGCTTGATTGGATGGGAAGATGATGCCCAGGTCAATATTATGTGTGTGTCTGGGCTGAATTTTATTGTGGGGGTTAGCTGCCTTCTAGTGGCAGTGGTGTTGTGTGAGATATATGAATAGGGGGGGATATTATGTGTGCTGCTGGGCTGCATTTTATTGTGTGGGTTAGCTGCCTTCTAGTGGCAGTGGTGATGTGTAACATATGTGAGCAGGGGGGATATTATGTTTGCGGTTGGGCTGCATTGTATTGTGGGGAGTAGCTGCATTATAGTGGCAGAGGTGATGTGTGAGATATATGAGTAGGGGGATATTATGTTTGTGACTGGGCTGCATTTTATTGTGGGGTTAGCTGCATTCTAGTGGCAGTGATGATGTGTGAGATATGTGAGTAGGGTGTGCATTCTAACCACCTTTGCATTCTACACCATCTTTGACTGTCATGCTACACTAAACTATGCCGACTAGCAAGGTCCAATATGCTTTTGTATCTGGCATTTGCCACTCCAATTAACCTTTCCACGTGCCCCCTATCATACCATACTGTGTGCCTAGTAGCATATTGCATTCAGCATTTAGACATAGAGTGCTTCTGGCAGCGTGTCGCTGTAACGCTCACCTGATTCCCGTAGAGGCGCCGGTCTTGACTGGGCGTATACCGTATCTTCAAAGGTGATGTGTAACACACGGCTGGCTCTTTGAGCTGGACCTCTGTGCACTGTATGTCTGACTCGAAGGGTAAGATGTCTGCAGATAGAAAATATGGGATTAAGGAACTGGGTTATTGAATGTCTCTCTCTTCTTCCCTTTCTCTTCTCCTGTAGAACCCCAAAGGTTAACGCTCTCACCTTAGGTAAGTGAACGCCGTGCTCTCCATCTGCCTCGGGGCAGGGTGCTGTAACCAGTTTCTTCACTGGATAAGGGGAGCAGGCCTCTTGACTTCAGAGGACTGCTGTCCGTCGTTTACTGCACGAACGGTAAGTTTCGAGTAATTCTAATGTCTTTAAAGTCTTTAGTAATGATGTTTCTTGTTTTGCAGGGTTCCGGCGATGGCGGATGACGGGCTGAAGTGAGTTGAAGATGGAGCCCGTGTGATGAATAGAAGTGCCTGGAAGCACGTAAGTAAGCGCTTGTTGCCTGCTTCACGATGCGCTCTAACTGTCTTTTTATTTTGCAGGTACAAGTTCAGAGCGGCTGCAGGGTGCCGGAATACCCACTGGGTTAGATGTGGAAAGGAGTAATGGCACGTGAGTATTAAAGTTCCCCAATGTCTTTAAACGCACCTTGTTTTGTCTTTCAGATGCGGGATGCAGCGCCGAAGGCCTCCGGAGCGTGCGAAGAGTTGGTAAGCTTTTGTCTTTCAGATGCCGGAATGCAGTGTGAAGACCTCCGGAGCGCACGAAGAGTAGGTAAGCCTTTGTCTTTCAGATGCCGGAATGCAGCGCGAGGCGTTGGTGACAGCCGATGGACCAGGTAAGTGAAGAGCTGTCACTGAAGACCGTAATGCTAACCTGTTCTTTCTTGTCTTTATAGGTGTTGCTGAAGACTGGATTCAGGATGGTAAGCCTTTTTCCTTAGGCCCAGGATCAGATGCAGAAGACACGATGAGCGTTCTGCTGCAGAGGATGCAGAATAACGCAAAGCAAGATTCATCCATCGGGTGTGGTTTAAATAGCCTCCTTTAGTGCTTAGGTGTCTCCTTCCACAGCCACACCTAGGTAAGAAAAGAGTTCCTGCTTTCCAGAAGAGTTCCAGTATTCTGAATCTAGGGAGTGGCTCCTGCCCCACCCAACAGGAAAAGTAGTTCCAAACAGAAGAGGATCAGAGGCTCAACTGGCAGGCAAGTAAGCAGCATGGTCTGCTGCAGGTAAGTCCACCCAAGCATTATGAGCCCGGCGCTTCCAGCGCTGGGACTGGGCATATTTATGAGCCTGGTGCCACTGGCGCCAGGACTGGGTCCAAATGGTCCCAATTGGGACTGGTTGGCACTCGGAACCTGGGTTATGGATCTGCTTCCAAGGGAGTTGGGAAAACCCTGACCTTTTGGAAGCAGAGATCATGACAGTACCCCCCCTCAAGGCCCCTCCCAAACCGGGCTTCTCCGGGGGTTTTGGCTTGTCAGGAAATGTTCAGTGAAATCTTTTGATTAGGCGAGGAGCGTGGACATATTCAGCAGGTTCCCAGGATCTATCTTGGGGGCCGTAGCCTTTCCAGTCAATTAGGTAAAATAGTTTAGATTTGGAGATCTTGGAGTCCAGAATGCTTTTGACTTCAAACTCGAGTTCTCCATCAACTAGGATAGGTTTTGGAGATTTAGTTAGTCGGGTTTGAGGTTGCACGGGTTTTAATAGAGAGACGTGGAAGACCGGATGTATCTTCATGTGCGGGGGCAAGTCCAACTTGACCGCTACTGGGTTTACTATGGTAGTGATGGAATAGGGACCAAGGTATCTTGGGTTGAATGTGCGTGGCCCTTTTAGAGGTAGATATTT